>NW_027512528.1:300000-468798 GCF_048772815.1 Callospermophilus lateralis | reverse complement strand
AGTTTGACCAGGAAATTCTAAGTGAAGAAACCCTGCTTTGGGCCTTTTGCTCATCAATTGTTCTGTTGCCCTGAATGTCAGGAAGGCCTTTGCCTCAGGCCACACCATTGTAGAGCCTAAAGAAACAGTTTTCAAATGGAAATGAAAGGGCATCACCTGTGGCTCTTTGCTTAATTGCTTTGGAAAGGGATGTGTCTGAATCAGTCTTTTGGCCCTGTGTGAGACTGTGGCTTAGATTCTCAGCACCTGATGGATCTAAAGAAGGATCCCATGTGTGCATCCAAAACCAAAATGGACAAAAGAGCAGTCAGTGTGGATGAAGTCTCTCGCATTCCTCTGTATGTGTCCTGTTCTCCATCATGTGAGAACAGTGATCATTTGGTTCAAATGTGTTCCTCAAAACCCTGCAGAGGCTAGCCCATAAGTGCTTGGTTTTTCTCAAGACTCCAATTCACATAAAGAATCTAAAACACACTGTCAGTAGGCCTCAAATTGGAGAAGCAGTGCCATATTAATGGCAGGCCTATTTGATCACACTTGGTTCACTGGAAGGATGTCCTGGCCACCCTGATTTTAGGCAAAAGAGGGGCAAGAGAGGTTATATTGGACACTGTCTTGGGCTGCACCCCTCATGGAAACCTCCAGCCAGAGGTTATGATGATTGTGTAAATGGAAGAAGATGAGTGCCATGTGGAAGTGTTTTGGATTTAATTGTGGATATTTGTGTGACAGTTGGAAGACATAACAAGGTCTACCTGGGCTTGAACTCTGGTGTGATTCCCCTTATAGACTGAGTTCAGGAACTGATCTCAGAGAAGTATTGCCATGTATTGTGTTGTGATTTAAGAGGCCATGTATGAGAGTCACCCTTGGAAACTGAGATCTAGCCCCAGAGTGGCTTTCCACAGAGCTCTGGGAATTTCAGCCAAGATATCACATGATTTCATTCGAAAGACTTGGCAGCCATAGTTGAGAGTGAAAACACACATGGACCTCATATTGTAGACCTCAATGGGCCTGGCTTAATGTGACCTTTTGGCCATTTTTTGGGAAGCCTTGCCTGTGAGGGTTCTCCAGAGCTTTCATTGAAATAATCTTGCTCACCATTTACTGGTTCCTGAATGAATTGAAACCCACAGTGCCTCCAACTTCATCCTTGAAAAATGTCTAAATAAATACCATGAAATTTTTGAAATTCCCATGACCAGGTGGCACTGGAGAACCTTTGGATGTCCTGATGCTGATCATGGATGTACCAGACAGTGCCTTGCTTGACTGGGTTTCATGAAAATGGTGTACAACAGAGGTGCCAGAAAGTTGCAGCCTGATGAGAAGTGGGCCTAGAGCTTTGGTGGGCAGGAGTGTGATAAAACATCTCTGTTGGAGCAATGTGGATCTTCCATTGGCTTCCAAATGGCTTGTGGATTACATGAAGCAGCCAGCAGACCCTTGTAATTAAAGGCATCTTGTTATATGAAGAGGATTCAGGGCAATGTTCAGAATCAGGTTGCTATGGACAAGGATGCAATGTGGCAAGCTTTGAGGGATAGAAGCGTGGTTGGTGCGTTCTTTTGCAGACTCTGAACCACCGCACATGGCAGAACTCCCTCCAGCACTGTGTCTCAGTTGAACTCCTTGAATTTCATGAAGCAAATACCAAACTCCCAGTTCAGCAGCAAAAACCCCACAAAAAGTGGAGGAGGACCAAATGGCTTCACAGTCCAACGGGGAGACACTTAGCCCCCAGAGGCCACAGTTTACCTAAAAAGAAGAAAATCAACACTGCTACCTCATGTTCATTGCAAAATAAGATACCATGTCCTCCACGTCACATAGAGGCAGACCCAGCTTTGATGGTCTCACTACAAATGAAGCCAATTCTCCTGACAACAACATAATTTTCACGTTCCCAAACTCAGAGGCAGTTGCTCTAAAAGTTTTTAGGCCAGCAGAGCTCCATGTTTGTGGAGTGTTTACCCTGTCCCTTACTTTTGGAAACTCCTCTACAACCTCCAAGGTTGTGAACTCCTGAGCATTTTCCATTCCAGATATGTATTCACTGATTTTCTATCTATTCTCCTCTAACTGTGTCTTACTTGGGGTGAAGGTAATGTCAAGGCATTGTTCTGGATGAGAGTGGGAGGATATTTGTGCAGCATATATTTGCATACAAATTGGATTCAATTTCCAATTTTCCTTTTGAAATACTGAATCCCTGACACTAACCCATACCTACTAGACTCAGACAACTCATCCTAATATGATAGAGAAAAATAACACACACCTATAGAAATACAAGCAGTTCATTGGAGGCATGTTGTATAGTTGGACTTGCATTTTGCATTATACAAGGTAGGAGTTATAAATCTGGTCAATGTTTAATAGAAAAAGATCTCCATGTGTTTTTAATGTTAACAAATATGAGAATTCATGTTTCCCTTTCTCTTTAGCCTATTCACACTTGTATATTTATATGCATATATAGAATCCTACCAGGTATCACACGTACATCTTTGTGAGGTGGCTGACTTGGCAGATACAAATTGTGAGAAGAGATCACTCCTCCTAAACGCTGTTGGAACTGAAAATTCAACCTGTAGGGAGCGTCCTAGTAGAACAACATTATACATAAACTCATGTTCAGTAAAATAAACATTTTTGCATCTGTGGATGATATATATTTACTGATGAATTTCGATTGTCATTTATATTGCTACTTTTAATGTCTGTGAGTGTTTTTTATTTGTGTGTGTGTGTGTGTGTGTGTGTATACACTCTCCAGATTTTTCAAAATATGAAATATATGTGTCTAATATACACTCTCTAAATTCATTCATGTTCATGTATGTAGATTTTTAATCAACATTTCACAAGATTATTCTCAGAAATATTCATCCACCTGAAATACATATTTGTTTCCTAGTACTGAAAACTAACTTCAGGGAATGATGCATACAAATCCTAATTATTCTACAGTAACTGACCCAGTCTAACATCAATGCAAGTAGATTCCTATGGGACATGATATGTAATTCTTTATTCATTTGTATTCGACACTGGTACATTATTATTTCTTCAGTTTTTGCACATGATAGGATATACATTTCATCCACAAGTTCACAAATTTATAGGCATTTGTTTCAAATTTAATCACTTTTTGCTTCAGAACACATGTATTGTCAGGGTTTCTTTACTGGTATTTTCATGAGTCTTCTTTCCAAACACATTATTTTCGATTTCCAAAGTCACTTTTGAAGCAAAACTCACACACTCTTCATGATAAACCAAAACACGAATATTACCATTAGATGTATAACTGCTTGGAATGAATGATTGTATATCAATATACAATTTCCTGTAATTTTTCAGATATTAGATCAATTCATTTTTTAAAGTTGAAAAAAGTTATATTATTTATTCACATTAGGGTCTATTCATGCTTTATCTCTATATTCATAGACACAGGGTACACCTCTTTGTACCCCCGCTTCTAATTTTACATCTTCAATATATTGCTCGCAGAAATGGTGGAAGACATACTCATGTCACCTGATGCACATATACATTTAATCAAAGTAATATTCTGGACAAAAAATGTAAAGGTCACATTTATGATTGTACCAAAGCCTAAATGTAAAGTGTACATGGATTACTAAAAAACATCCATGTCCAGGTTGCCTAATGCTGTCAATTGTCAATCCTATTGGTGACTACATATTTGTTTCTTCCTAATTTATATATTCAAACTCAACCCTGTTGAAAATGTCTAATCCTATCACTCACTTTAAACTTTGCCTGATTTCGTAATGTTTCTATTGATATCTGCTTTTTTACATATTTTCCCAAGTTGATCCTAGTGACTGACACTTCATATGTGCTGACATTTACATTCACTCTATAATCGAAACCCTATTGCTAAAGAACTTTTGGTCCAAATCCTATACTCACTCTTCTTTCTAAACCTACCGACTATCTTCCTAATCCTACCGACTATCCCTTTTTGATTGGATGTTCTCTTCTACATTCAATCATCCAAGGTAAAAGGTCCTATGCCATTGTATATCGAATTATCTGAGACAACTTTGCAGAGCATAATTCAAAGCTAAGTATCCCAATCAAGGGAAAAACCCTTCTGGGCTTCAAATCATACCTAGATTTCTGTTTTCATCCTTATATTTCACCAGATCTTAGAGAAGACGGACCATTTCAGGGGAACATAGTATGGCCCACCTGTCAGAGGACAATCTGGATAGTCACAGACCTAATTGGGGAAAGGAGGTGCCTTTGTGGGAGTGGGTATGGGTTTATTGTTTTGTCTCATGTTCTGAGAATAGATGGGAAAGGCGGTTAATTTGGTTTGGAGTGGACAGTTTCTAGTAAGTCATTTGACAAGGCAAGTGTTTCTATGTCTGTGTATCCCACTGTGTCCGTTGTTGTAGATATTGGAAAAGAGAATGCATTAATGGATGTGTACTGTCTAGTGTAAATCTTCCCATAATTCAACCTGCCCAATATATGAATGGAGTGCAGCTTGTCTTGTTGATGTGCAACACCTGCTATCTTTCTAAGTTGCTGTTTTCTTCCTGAATTCTGGCCACTATCCAGAATAGGCTCATGGATTTGTGTCCAAAATATGTACCACCTCCAAACTCTGTGACATGGCCATGTACTGGATAGCTGAAGAGAATGGCGAGCATCTCAGAAAACGCAGATATCAGTGTGACCAGGAAAGTCTCAGTGGAGAAACCCTGCTTTGGGCCTTTTGCTTACTTATTGTTGTTTTGCACTGAATGTCAGGAAGTTCTTTGCCTCAATCCACCACTTTGTGAAGCCTGAAGTAAATAGTTTTCAAATGGAAATGAATGTCATCACCTGTGGGTCTTTGCTTAATTGCTTTGGGAAGGGATGTGTCTGAATTAGTCTCTTGGCCATGTTTGTGTCTATGACTTAGATTCTCAGCACCTGATGGATCTAAAGAATGATCCCATGTGTGCGTCCAAAACCATAATGGCAAAAAAAAAATCATTCATTATGGATGAAGTCTCTTGCCTTCCTCTGTTAAGTTCCTGAACTCCATCAAGTGAGAATAGGGATTCTTTGGGTCAAATGAGTTCTTCAATTCCCTGCAGAGGTGCTTTGGTTTTCGCATAACTCCAAATCACATAAAGAATTGATACCTGAAATCAGTAGGCGTCAAATTGGAGAAACACAGAAGTATTAACGGCAGGCTTATTTGATCACTCCTCGTTCACAGAAACGGTGTCCAGGCCACCCTGACTTTAGGCAAATGAGGGGCAAGCGAGCTGATTTTGGACACTGTCTTGGCTTTTCTCATGACTCCAATTCACATAAAGAATCTAGACCCCACAGTCAGAGAGCCTCAAATTGGATAAGCGGAGCAGTATTAAGCGCAGGCCTATTTGATCACTCCTGATTCACAGGAAGGGTGCCCAGGCCACCCTGAAGTTAGGCAAAAGAGGTGCAAGAAGCTTATTTTGGACATTCTCTTGGGCTGCCCAACTCATGGAAAACTCCAGGAAGAGGTTATGATTAGTGTCTATATGGAAGAAGAATAGGGCCGTTGAGGGAGTATTTTGGTTTTAATTGTTTTCATTTGAGTCGCGGTTGGAAGAGTTGTCTGGGTCCACCTGGACTTGAACTCTGGTGTGATTCTCCTTATAGACTGAGTTCTGGAACTGACCTGAGAGAAGTATTGCCATGAATTGTGTTAGGATTTTAGGAGGCCAGGCATGAAGTTGCCTTTGGAACCTGAGATCTAGGCACAGGTTGGCTTTCCACAGAACACTGGGAATCTCAGCCAGGATATTACATGATTTATTCTGAAAGACGTGGCATGCATTATTGAGATTCAAAACACACATGGACCTCGCTTTATAGACCTTAATTGGCCTCGCTTCATGTGACTTTTTGGCCACTCTTTGGGTAGCCTTGCCTGTGAGAGTGCTCCAGAGCTTTCCCTGAAATTAGCTTCCTAACCCTTTAATGGTTCCTGAATGAATTGCAAACCACAGTGCCTCCAACTTCATCCGAGAAAAATTGCTAGATAATTACCATGAAATTTTTAAAATTCCCATGACCAGATGTCACTGGAGGACCTTTGATGTCCTGTTGATGATCATGAATATACCAGACAGGGCCTTGATTGACTGGGTTTCAGGAAAATGGTGTAGAACAGAGATGCTGGTAAGTAGAAGCCTAGTGAGTAGTGGGCCTAGAGAAGTGTTACACAAGTGAGTGATAAAACATCTGTGGTGGGGTCATGTGGATCTTCCATTGGCTTCCAAATGGCTTGAGACTGACATGGTGCAGCCATCAGACCCATATACGTAAAGGCATATTTTTATATGGAGAGGTTTTAGGGCAATGTTCAGAATCATGTTGCTATTGTCAAGGGGGCAAGCTACGTGGGATAGAACCCTGGTTGGTGCATTCTCCTGGAGACCCTGCACACCACAGCTGACAGAACTCCCTTCAGCACTGTTTCCCATTTAAACTCGTTGTATTTAATGAAGCAAATACCAAACTCCCAGTGCAGCAGCAAGAAACACCACGATAATTGGAGGATGACCAAGTTGTTTCACAGTCCACAGGGGAGACACATAGCCCTCAGTGGCCACAGTTTACCTACAAAGAGAGAATTCAGCACTGCTGCCTCATTTTTATTGAAAAATAAATAACCATGTCCTCCAGGTCACATAGATGCAGATCGAGCTTTGATTGTCTCACTACAAATAAAGCTAAAGCTCCTGAAAACAACATATATTTTAAGTGAACAACCTTAAAGGCAGATTCTCAAAAAGTTTTTAGGCCAGCAGAGCTCCATATTTGTGGAGTGTTTACCCTGTCCCTTACTTTTGGAAACTCCTCTACCGCCTCCAAAGATGTGAAATCTGGAGCATTTTCCATTCCTGATAGGTATTCACAGATTTTCTAACTCTTCTCTTCTAATTGTGTCTTACTTGGGGCGAAGGTAATGTCAAGGCATTGTTCTGGAGGAGAGTGGGAAGAATTTTCTGTAGCATATATTTGCATAAACATTGGATTCAGTTTTCTATTTTCCATTCAAAATACTGAATCCCTGACTCTAACCCATACCCGACCAGACTCTGACTACTAATTCTAATATGATGGAGAAAAATAACCCAAACAGAATCGAAATACAAGCAGTTCAGAGTAGGCCTGGTGTATTGTTGTACTTTTCTTTTGCATGATACAGAGTTGGAGTTATGAATCTAGTCAATTTATTGTTGAAATAGTTGTCCATGTATTTTTAAGGTTAACAAATATGTGAATTCCTGTCTCCCTTTCTCTGTATTCTTATATGCACATTTAGATTCCTCCCTGGTACCACACGTACATTCTTGTGAGGTGGCTGACTTGGCAGATACAAATTGTTAGAAGAGATCACTCCTACTAAACTTGTTGGAATTGGATATTCAACCTATGGTTGAGCTTGCTAGTTGAACAGCATTATACATAAATCCATGTTCAGTAAAATTAATATTTTTAGATCTGTGGATGATATATATTTTATAATGAATTTTGATTGACATATATATTGCTACTTTTTTGTCTGTGTGTGTGTTTTGTGTATATATATATATATATATATATATATATATATATATATATATATATATATATATATATATATATGTATATATATATACACTCTCCAGATTTTTCAAAATATGAAATATATGTGTCTTATATACACTCCCTAAATTCATTCATGTTTATTATGTGGATTTATAATCAACTATTCACAAGATTATTCTGAGAAATATTCATCCACCTGAAATTTGCCTAATGCTCTCAAATGTCAATCCTAATTGTGACTACATATTTGTTTCTTCCTAAGATTATATATTTAAACTCAACCCTGTTCAAAATATCTAATCCTATCACTCACTTTATACTTTGCCTGATTTTGTAATGTCTCTATTGATATCTGCTTTCCTACATATTTTCCCCAGTTCATCATTGTGACTGACTCTTCACCTGTGCTGACATTTACATTCACTCTCTAATAGAAACCCTATTGCTAAAGAAATTTTTTTCCAATTCCTATGCTCACCCTTCTTCATAAAAGTACTGACTATCTTCCTAATGCTACAGACTATCGTTTTTGACTGAATGTTCTCTTCTACATTCAATCATCCAAGTAAATGTGGGGCGAGCTTCAGAGGAGGAGACCACCAACAGACTATCTCTTGCAACATCAAAGGGTTTTTTGGGTGTCCAGCATGCTGGGGCTCAGAGATCACTTTAATAGAGCAGATAGCCCTGAGAATAGCTTAAATAGAGCTTATATACTTTCCCTGGAGAGGGCAGGGAGGGAATTTTATTGATGGGTCAGGGTGAGTGGGTGGTTTGCATTCAACTGGGTGAGGGAGTACATTCTGCAGTTGGGCAGTTGGGGACAGAACATTCTGGGAACAAGATTTGCAAGCATTTCTCAAGATTTCAATAGTGTTTTGTTAAGCATACAGAAAAACAAGAAGTGACAAGTACCTATTTTATTAACCTTTAATTCCCCACTTCTTCTTCTGGCTACTTTTAATCATAAAAATGATCATTGGAGGGTGTCACATTCTATGTCTGCTAGTGGGGTATTACCATAAGTTTAACTCGTCCAATTTGAGCCTGGAGAAAAGAAATTACACGGTTGAGCAAACAGGATTTTATAGTAAGCAATAATATGAGGATTATTATTGGACCCTCCAGGGTTGATAAAAACGTAGTTAACCAGGAGGAGTGTGTGAACCAAGACTCAAGCCACCCTTTTTGGGCCTCTCTCTCTTGTTGATGCTCTTCAAGGTATCTTTTAAATTTACTCATAGATTTTATTACAACTCCAGTATGGTCAGCATAAAAACAACATTCTTCCCTCAATGCAGCACAAAGGCCCCCTTCTCTAATGAAGAGGAGGTCCAACCCTCAACTGTTCTTTAAAACAACTTCAGAGAGAGAGGTTAAAGATTCATGCAAAGCTCTGATGAAGGTTTCTAATATCTTAGTTTTGCTCTATTGCTTCTTCTAATTGGGTCATTTGTTGTGTCCCATGGACAATGGCAGTGGTTCCTGTGCCCACCCGTGCAGCAACTCCTATTCCTAATAGGATGGCTAAAGTGAGGGATACAAGTTCCCAGTGGAACCGGTTGTATGCCCCCCCTATTTGATCTTCAAACGAACCTGCGTCATGATAGAGCTTTCTGGGAAACATCTGCAACATTTCAAAATAATCACATCTGTTGACCATTTCATGAAAACATAAACAATGTTTAAGTATATAGAATTATGCTGTTGTAGGGACAGACAAGGCAAGGCACCTAAGATAGCACTGAAGACAGGGAAACAGTCCTATATTGTTGCAACTGGATTCAGAGGGCATTGCTTCTGTTGTAATCAATTAATCCCCTGAAACTCAAGTTTAGGTAGTTTCAGAATTGTGTACCCAACATATAAGGGATGGGGCTCAGAAGTTTACAGTCTGCAGAAGTTCAAAAAAGCAGTATATGTTTCTGATTTTTCCTCTGTTCTGGGCAAGTTAAATTTTCAAGGACACCTGGGAGGAGGAGAGCTTTTTATTCCCTTTCTTATTTTCCCCCTGCCAGCTGTTACAACGGAGCCCAGTTGGTAATTTCTTTATCTTAGAAATGTGGCCATTTCTGTGAAGCCCCAGCTGAAGGCCAGAGGACTTGTTCACATATTTTGTGAAAAACTAGTTAGGGGTTGTCTCGCTTAGAAGTACTGAGTTTTTTAGCCAGTGGCCAAGTATAACAGGGCAATACAAAAAGAGAAAGTTTGTCTACATTGAACTCTTTATAGAAACTCTATGCTGAAAGTTCTAAAGTCAGCCATGGTGAAGACTTCTGGAGAAGGACATTTAAGACTTTTCTGTGGGCCTGGTACAGAGGGGGAATACGGGAAAGGTGGGGCTGAGAGAAGCTCCGAGGATCTGAGAATGAGGAAAAAGAGAGATGTAAAAGAATAATTGGAAAGGTGTTTGGGAATTTCCTAGCAAAAAACTTGAGCAGTAGAACAGGTAGAACAGAGCAGAAAACGGGAGTGAGTATCCGAAAATCCTGTGAGGGACTTTAAATTTTAGTAACCCGTTTTCAGTGATGACAAAGCAACTTTAATGGCCATTTATATTACATCTTGGATAAGGGTCTGAGAGCTCTCCTCAGCTCGTTTGAGCTTTGGGTTAGCTGGAAAGAGGACCTGGTGGGACCCGGTGTGGGCACTGACAGGAAGAGAGAGGAGTGAGTGGGTGGAGGGGTACCTCAGTACCTGCTACCTCACAAGAGGGCAATTGTCTGAGAACTGGTGGAGGTTTGGGATTCTGATCTAGTAATTGGAGGGGAGAAATCACGTTGCTGAGGTGGGAGTGACAGCAGAGAGTCTGGAGCAGAAGGCTGAGGATAAAAATCTATTGGAGAAGCATAGTTCAGGATGTGAGTGAAGGAGGGAAAGGGCTTCCACATAGGGGAATCTCCTTTCACCCTTTTGAGCACTTGCAGAAGTTAAAAAGGTCACGCAAAATTTGAGGATCTAGAGACCCCTCTGGGGGCCATCCTTTTTCTGTTGTCTACTTGGTAATATGGCCAATGCTGTGTACTGAATTTGATGAAGTTTTGGGGTTCCATCAGGCAGCCTCTGTGTGCTCACATCTCCATGACATACAGAAGAAGTCGGTTTTTCCCCCACACAGCCGTTACTGTTTGTGGCTTTGATAGTTTCCCGTGCAAACATAGTAATCTAGGCTAGCCAACCTGCATCTGGCTCGCTTGTCCCTACATCCATAATGTTTGTTTCCATTATCTATGGTACAGAAAAGATTTTATGGTATTTTAGTGGGATTTTCTTCATCAGGGATATCCCAATAGAAAAAACCTATGGCCAGCTGACAAATGTCTGGGTGGAGAGATGGCCACCAGGTCCCTAAGGGGGCTGTATGTGAGATAGATTATACACTTTTCCAGTAGGATTTGTGATCAGCCATCGCTGCTTAAAAGGCTGATGAGGGTTAGGACTACTTGTGGCCAAGGGGAGAGTATATAACCTTATCCACATGGCGAATACACAATTTGAAACTGTTACCAGTCTTTTCCAGTTTCCAGAAAGATTCTGAACAAGGAGCAGGCTTGAGATGAGAGGCATGGATCCAAGAAGTGATTCTGTATACCTTTACCACTGTAGGTGTTATAAGTAGCACCTGGTATGGTCCTTTCCAGCTGGGTTCCAGGGATGACACCTGATGTCATCTTACATACATGAAGTCTCTTATTTGATATGGATGTGGAATCCCCTGGTACACAGTTTGTTACGCAGTGGGCAGCTATTTTCACAGGTATCACTGAGTTCTTTCAAGAGCTTTAAGTCTGTCAAGCAAGAGGGTGTGGAAAGGATCCTTAGGTCTTAAAGTTGGGCTTAGGACCCTTACTGGACGAGGGCCACCATAGAGAATTTCTCAGGGGGTAAGGTTACTCAAAGAAACAGAAGGATTTTTTCTTGCATGAAACATTGCATAAGTCAGGAGCACAGTCCAATCTTTTATGCTGGTCTCTAAGCTTAATTTCGTTAAGGTCCCTTCAATGGTTCTATTCATTCTTTCTACTTGTCCTGAACTCTGGGGTCTATTAGCACAATATAACTTCCAATTAATCCCCAGGTTCCTGGCTAACCCCTGACTTACCTGGGCCATGAACATCGGTCCATTATCAGATTCTATTACCAGCTTAGCTTCCTCCAATGGTAGAGAGGCTTAGTCAGCAGCAGGGGAATCACTTAGAGTGTGTTGTGTGTTAGGGGACGAGGGCAGGGGATAAGGAGAGGAGGAAGAGTCCAGTAGAGTCAAATCTTGTGACTCAGGGAAAACAGAGGGTGGAGGAGGTGGAAGAGGTGAGGGTTTGAGAGATCATGTGGGAAGGAGTATGAGCAGAGGCATGGGCAAGGAAAGGCTTCACCCATGGAGGAGGAGATTTGCAGAGGTCCTGCAAAGTTAAGATATATGGCTGTTGATCAGGATGGCTATGTGGCCCTGGCTGAAAGACAATATCTCTGACTTTTTAAATTAGTGGGAAGTAGAAAGATATTTCTTGGGGCCATATGACTCCAAAGATGGGCCATTCTGAGGCACAGAGAGTCTGCCAGGTCCAGCTTTTTACTAAAAAAAGAAAGATTCTGAGCCCTTAAGCGGACTTTGGTTCAGTGATCAAGGGTCAGGGACAGAGGCATTGAAGTGCTCTGTCCCATAATGAAAGGTACACAAACAGTAAAAGCAAAGACACATGACACAGATAAGACAAGACCATAAAGACAGGCAATGGACATCCAACACTGAGACCAGGAATGTGTAGCCGGCAAATCCCGATAGGATGGCAATACCGAATCTAAAAGAAAATATCACTGAGTCGATGAAGCAATTGTTCCTTGATTCTCCGAGTCCTCTGCGGGGTCCCCCAGGGAGGTGCCCTATGTCTCTGCGACACGTCTCTCAGCCACCATCGGAGAGACCCCAGGCTCTTCATCGCCAGCAATTTTGCCAAGCCCTAACATGACACCTGAAACCGGAAAGAGGTGCCTTACTTGCTCCGAGAGGAGCCCGTTGGGGTCTCTCATCCGCCACTGCCGGAACTCGGTGGAACCTCAATATGTAAAGGTCAGGTGAGTGTTGGCGGAAGAGACTACCAAGAGACTGTCTCATGCAACAGCAAAGGGTTATTTTGGGTCCAGCTTGCTGGAGCTCACAGCTAACTTAAATAGATCAGAGAGCTCTGAGAACAGCTTATGCAGAGCTTACATACATTCCTTGGAGAGGGAAGGGAGGGAAGTTTACTGATGTGTAAGGGTGAGTGGGCGGTTCGCGTGACACCGAGTGAGGCAGTACATTCTGCAGTTTGGCAGTTGGGAACAGTACATTCTAGAACAAGATTAGCAAACATTTCTCAAGATTTCAACAGTGTTTTTTTAAGCATACAGAAAAACAGGAAATAGCAAGTACCTATTTTATTAACCTTTCACTACCGACTATCCCTTTTTGACTGGATGTTCCTTCTACATTAATTCATGCAAGGTACAAGGTCCTATGCCATTGTATATCGATTTATCAGAGACATCTCTGCAGAACGTAATTCAATGCTGCGTATCCCAATCAAGGGCCCAATGCCCTTCTGGCCTTCAAATCATACTTAGATTTCTTTTTTCATACATATATTACACCTATATATTCTTATACACATAGCAGGTTCCCAATACCATTATTCATCCAGCACAATGATTTCTAACCCAAATCAAACATGTTTTTAACCATAATCATACACTATTCCCTCAATCTAACTTTATAGAAGAGCAGGGAAAGAATTGATTTTATAATACAGAAATGTAGGGAAACTTCCACCTGCTGAGAACCTCAAAGGCCCATGCAGAAATGATCCCTGGAGAAGATGTAGGCAGCTATGAAGGACCTGAGAGACCAAAAGTCATCTTCCATGGCAAAAAACCCGGTCAGGATAAAAGGTTGTGTCTGAATCAGATTCTCTTCTTAATGTAGAGAACATGGACCAAAACAGGCCTGTGTGGAGATCTATTCCTGGGTGCCTATGGTTGATATACCATTCTAACTTGTGAAAGTGTCACAGGAAGTAGGGGCAGCCTCAATCTCATGGGACCCTTGGAAGTAACAGTTAAGACAAAGTGGTTGCCAAGACAGGGACCTCATTCAGTTCAGGAAGGAAGTGACCTCACCTCACTTCCATGGTGATGGAACTCTCTGAACTTTGGATCCAGGAAGCCAGGCACCCAGAGCCAGTCCCAGTCCCAGTCCCTATGGTCTCACTTGTTTGGATTTACTAAATGCAGTCAGTCTTTTTTGGTACCTTCAGACGTGAGAAGGCCAAATGCCAGGAAAGCTCGGAAGCGGGGCTTTTCTTGAGAAAGTCGTTAGTGGCTCACCGTTGGCTCCTGAGAAGTTCACAGAGTTTGCCAAGGAGACCAGATCTGAGACAGGACAGGCCATTTCGGGGGAACATATTATGGCCTACAAGTCAGAGGACACTCCGGATAGTCAAAGACCTACTTAGGGGAAGGAGGTGCCTTTGTGGGTGTGGTTGTGGGTTTGTGGTTTTGTCTCATTTTCTGAGAATAGGTAGGACAGTCGGTTTGTTTCATTTGAAGTGGACTGTTTCTAGTAAGTCTTTTCACAGGGCGAGTGTTTCTATGTCTGTGTATTCCACTGTTTCCGTGGTTGTAGACATTAGAAAAGAGAATTCATCAATGGATGTGTCGTGTCTAGTAGAAAGCTTCTCAGCATTCATATTGCCCCGTTTATGAATGGACTGTAGCTTGCCTTATCGATGAGCAACACCTGCTACCTTCCTAAGTTTCTATTTTCGTCCTGAATTCCGGCCAATTTCAAGAATAGGCCCATGGTTTTGTGTCCAAGATATGTACCACCTCCAAGCTCTGTGACATGGCCATGTACTGGATAGCTGTAGGTGATGGCGAGCATCTCAGAAAACTCAGATATCAGTGTGACGAGGAAAGTCACAGAGAAGAAACCCTGCTTTGGGCCTTTTGCTTACCTATTGTTCTGTTGCCCTGAATGTCAGGAAGTTCTTTGCATCTGGCCACCCCTTTGTGAAGCCTGAAGAAAACAGTTTTCAAATGGAAATGATTGGGCATACCTATGGCTCTTTTCTTAAGTGCTTTGAAAAGGGATGTGACTGAATCAGCCCCCTGGCCCTGTGTGTGCCTGAGGCTTAGATTCTCAGCACCTGATGGATCTAAAGAAAGTTCCCATGTTTGCATCCAAAGGAAAAATGGCAGAAAGAGCAGCCATTGGGATGAAGTCTCTCGACTTCCTCTGTAAGGTTCCGGAACTCCATCAAGTGAAAATAGGGATCCTTTGGGTCAAATGAGTTCTTCAAAACCTGCAGAGGCTAGCCCATAGGTGCTTGGTTATTTCATGACTAAAATTCACATAAAGAATCTAAACCAAACAGTCAGTAGGCCTCAAATTGGAGAATTGGAGCGGTATTAATGGCAGGTCTATTTGATCACTCCTGGTTCACAGGATGGGTGTCCAGGCCACCTTTACTATAGGCAAATGAGGGTCAAAGGAGCTAATTTTGAACACTGTCTTCGTCTGCTCCCCTCATGGAAACCTCCAGCAAAATTATGATGAGTGTCAATATGAAAGAAGATTAGGGCCATATGGGAGTGTTCTTGTTTTAATTGTGGTAATTTGTGTGGTAGTTGGAAAAGATGACTGGGATCACCTGGGCTTGAACTCTGGTGTGATTCCCCTTAAAGAATGAGTTCTGGATCTGACCTCAGAGAAGTATTGTCGTGAGTTCTCTTGGGATTTTACTAGGCGACGCGTGAGAATCGCCTTTGGAAACTGAGATCTAGGCCCAGGATGGCTTTCCACAGAGCTCGGGGATTCTGAGCCAGGATATCACATGATTTAATTCTTAAAGACTTGGCAGCCCTAGTTGAGAGTGCAAACACATATGGACCTCACATTGTACACCTCAATGTGTCTGGATTCATGTGACCTTTTGGCCAGTCTTTTGGAAGGCTTTTCTGTGAGTGTTCTCCAGAGCTTTCATTGAAATGAGCTTCCTCACCATTTAATGGTTCCTGAATTAATTGAAACCCACAGTGCCTCTAACTTCATTTTTGAAAAATGACTAGATTAATACCATAAAATTTTTGAAATTCCCATGACCAGGTGGCACTGGATAAACTTTGGATTTCCTGTTGCTGATCATGAGTGTACCAAAGAGTGCCTTGATTGACTGGTTTTCGTGAAAATGGTGTAGAACAGAGATGCCAGTAATTTGGAGCCTAATGAGTAGTGGGCGTAGAGAAGTGGACTGTAGGTGTGTAAATAAATATTTTTGGTAGGACCACCTGGATCTTCCATTGGCTTCGAAAGACTTGCGACTGACATGGTGCAGGCAGGAGACCTTTATATGTAAAGGCATCTTGTCATATGGAGAGGTTTCAGGGCAATGTTCAGAATCAGGTTGCTATAGTCAAGGGGAAAGCTATGTAGGATAGAAGCCTGGTTCGTACATTCTCTTTGCGTCCCTGACCAACCACACATGACAGAACTCCCTCAAGCATTTTGTCCCAGTTGAACTCCTTGTATTTCGTGAAGCAAATACCAAACTCCCAGTGCAGCAGTAAGAATCACCCTGGAAAGTGGAGGATCACCAAATGGCTTCACAGTCCACACGGAAAGACACTTAGCTCCCAGTGGCCACAGATTACCTACAAAGAGAGAATTCAGAACTGCTCCCTCATGTTCATTAGAAAATAAGGACCATGTGCTCCAGGTCATAGAGATGCAGACCCAGATTTCATGGTGTCACTACAAACGAAGCTAAATCTCCTAACAATTACATATATTTCTTGTTCCCAACCTCAGAGGAAGTTTCTCAAGAAGTCTCAAGGCCAGCACAGCTCCATGTTTCTGGATTGTTTACCCTCTCCCTTACTTTTGGAAACTGTTCTACCACCTCCAGTGTTGTGAACTCCTGAGAATTTTCCATTCCACATATATATTCAGATTTTCTAACTCCTCTCCTCTAATTGTGTCTTACTTTTAGCGATGGTTATGTCAAGGCATTGTTCTGGATGAGAGAGGGAAGATTTTTGTGTATCACATTTTTGCATACACATTAGATTCATTTTCCTTTTTTCCATTTGAAATACTGAATCCCTGACACTAACCCATACCCTACTAGACTCTGACTACTAATCCTAATATCATGGAGAGAAAGAAACCTAACCGAATAGAAATACAGGCCTTTCATAGGAAGCATGGTGTATACTTCTATTTGCCTTCTGCATTATCAAGAGTATGTGTTTTAAATCTAGTCAACTTTTCATTGTAATATTTCTCCATGATTTTTTAAAATTATCACATATATAAATTCCTGTCTCCCTTTCTCTATATCCTATTCAGCACATGTATTTTTTTATACATATATATATATATATATATATATATATATATATATATATATATATATAATATCCTACCTGGTATCACACGGACATTCTTGTGAGCTCCCTGATTTTGGAATATAAAATTGTGAGAACAGATGACTCTCCCTAAATAATGATGGGACTGAAAATTCAACCTATGGGTGAGCTTCCTAGTGAAAAACACTATACATAAATCCATGTTCAGTAAAATGAATATTTTTGGATATGTGGATGAATTATATTTCATGATGAATTTAGATTGGCATATATATTGCTAAATATTAATGTGTGTGTGTGTGTGTGTGTGTATGTATTTTTTTTAAATCTGGAAAAAAAATGTATATGTGTATATATATACATATATATATTATATATGTATATATATGTATATATATAATATATATATATATATATGTATATATATTCTCCAGATTTTAAAAAAATATGAAAAATATGTGTCTTATTATACACTCCCTAAATTCATTTATATTCATGTATGTGGGTTCAAAATCCAATTTTTACAAGATTATTTTCAGCAATATTTATACACCTGTAATACATATTGGTTTCCTACTACTGAATACTAAGTTCAGTAGGTGGTGCATACAAATCCTAATATTTCTACAGTACCTGACCCAGTTTAACATCAATGCAAGTAGATTGCTATGGGACATGATGTGTATTTTGAAGTTCATTTTTACTCAACACTGGTACATTACTATTTTTTCAGTATATGGACATCATAGGATATATTTTTTCACCCACAACTTCACAAAATTATAGGCATTTGGTTCACTTTCATTTACTTACTACTTCAGAACACATGTATTCCTCCATGTTTCTTTACTGGTCTTTTCACTAGACTTCTTCCTAAACACATTATTTTTGATTCCATAATCATTTTTGAAGCAATACTCACTCTTCACGATAAACCGTAACCCTAATATTACCATTACATATATAACTGGTTGGAATGATTGTATATATATCAATATAAGATTTCCAATATATTTTCAGATGCAAACTCAATCCATTATTTAAAGTTGGAACCAGTTATATACTTTATTCACAATCTGGTCTATTCATGCAACATCTCAATAATGATCAACACAAGGTACACCTATTTGTATCACCAGTACTAATTTATAAGTTTCCAGAATATTACTCCCCATAATGGTGGAAGAAATACTCATGTCACCTTATCTACATATAAATTTTATCACGGTAGTATTCTGGACACAAAATGCAAAGGTCACACATATGATTGTACCAAAGCCTAAATGGAAAGTGACCATGGATTACTAAAAACATCCATGTCCAGGGTGCCTAATGCTCTCAAATGTCAATCCTATTGATTAGTACATATTTGTTTTTTCCTAAGATTATATATTCAACCTCAAGCCTATTGAAAATGTCTAATCCTATCACTCACTTTATACTTTGCCTGATTTCCTAATCTTTCTATTGATATCTGCTTTCCTACATATTTTTCCCTGTTCATCATTGTGACTTTCTCTTCAGATGTGCTGACATTTACATTCACTCTCTAACTGAAACCCTATTGCTAAAGAACTTTTGGTCCAACTCCTAGTCTCACTCTTCTTCCTAAACCTACTGACTATCTTCCTAATCCTACAGACTATCCCTTTTTGACTGGATGTTCTCTTCTACATTCAATCATCCGAGGTACACGGTCCTATGACATTGTATATCGATTTATCTGAGACCTCGGTGCAGAACATAATTCAAGCTCCGTATACCAATCAAGGTTCTGTTGCCCTGAATGTCAGGAAGGTCTTTGCCTCAGGCCACCCCTTTGGGAAGCCTGAAGAAAAAAATTTCAAATGGAAATAAATGGGCATCACCTGTGGCTCTTTGCTTAATTGCTTTGGAAAGGAATTTGTCTGAATCTGCCTCTTGGCCCTGTGTGAGGCTGTGGCTTCGATTCTCAGCACCTGATGGATCTAAAGAAAGATCCCATGTGTGCATTCAAAACCAAAATGGCAAAAAGAGCAGTCATTGTGGATGAAGATTCTTGCATTTCTCTGTTAGGTTCCTGACCCCCTTCAAGTGAGAATAGGGATCCTCTTTGTCAAATAAATTCTTGAATGCTCTGCAGATGTGCTTGGGTTTTCTCATGACTCCAAATCACATAAAAAATCTATACCTGACATTCAGTAAGCCTCAAATTATAGAAACAAAGTGGAATTAATGGCAGGCCTTTTTGATCACTCCTGGTTCACAGGAAGGGTGTCCAGGCCACCCTGACTTTAGGGAAATTAGAGGCAAGGGAGCTTATTCTGAAAACTGTCTTTAGTTGCAACCCTCATGGAAACTTCCATCCAGAACATTTGATGAGGGTCTTTATGGACGAAGATGAGGGCCATGTGGTAGTTATTTTGTTTTAATTGTGGTCATTTGTGTGGGGGTTGGAAGAGATGACTTGGTCCACCTGGGCTTGAACTCTGGTGTGATTCCCCTTAGAGCCTGAGTTCTGGAACGTACCTCATAGAAGTATTGATATGAATTGTGTTGGTTTTTAGGAGGCCACGCATGATTGTCACCCTTTCAAACTGAGATCTAGGCCCAAGGTGGCTTTCCACAGAGCAATGGGAATCTCAGCCAGGAAATCACATGATTTTATTCTGAAAGACTTCGCAGCCATTGTTGGCCCTCTGAAGCAAGAAGGAGTGGCCATACTCATATCGAATAAAATCAACTTAAAACCTAAGTTAATCAAAAGTGATAAAGAAGGACACTATATACTGTTAAGAGGCCACATTCACCAACAAGACATAACAATTATCAATTTGTATGCACCAAACAATGGTGGTGCCAAGTCATAAAACAAACTCTCCTCAAGTTCAAGAGTCATATAGGCTATAACACAATAATTACGGGTGACTTCAGCACACAACCCTCGCCATTGGACAGATCCTCTAGAGAAAATCTGAATTAAGAAACTATAGAACTCAATAGCACAATCAATAACCTAGACTTAACCAACATATATAGAATATATCAAACATCATAAAGTGGATACATGTTCTTCTCAGCAGCACATTGGTCCTACTCAAATATAGACCATATATTATGCCATATGGAAACTCTTAGTAAATATAAAAGTATGGAGATAATACCATGCACCATATCTGATCATAATGGAATGAAACTTGAAATTAATGATTGAAGAAGGAAGGAAAAATTCTACATCACATGGAAAATGAACAATATGTTACTGAATAATCAATGGGTTACAGAAGACATAAAGGAGGAGATAAAAAATCTCTTAGAGACAAATGACAATACAGACACAACATACCGGATTCTGTGGGAAACAATGAAAGCAGTTTTAAGAGGGAAATTCATTTCTTGGAATTCTTTCCTCAAAAAAAGAAAAAAACAACAAATAAATGATCTCACACTACATCTCAAAAACCTAGAAAAAAAAGAGCAAAACAACAAATGTAGTAGAAGACAAGAAATAATTAAAATTAGAGGAGAAATCAACAAAATTGAAACAAAAAAAATTGAACAAATAAAAGTTGGTTCTTTGAAAATAAATTAAATCGACAGGTCCTTAGCCATGCTAATGAAGAGAAGTAGAGAGAGAACTCAAATTACTAACATATGGGATAAAAAAGGCAATATCACAACAGACACTACAGAAATACAGAAGATAATTCGAAAGTATTTTGAAACCCTATATTCCAATAAAACAGAAGATAATGAAGATATCGATAAATTTCTTATGTCATATGATCTGCCCAGATTGAGTCCGGAAGACACACAAAATTTAAATAGACCAATAACAAAGGAAGAAATATAAGAAACCTTCAAAAGAATACCTACCAAAAAAAAACCTGGACCAGATGGTTATACAGCAGAGTTCTACAAAACGTTCAAAGATGAATTAATACCAATACTTTTCAAGCTATTTCAAAAAATAGAAAAAGAAGGAGTTCTTCCAAATTAATTCTATGAGGCCAACATCACCCTGATCCCAAAACCAGACAAAGACACTTCAAAGAAAGAAAACTACAGACCAATATCTCTAATAAACTTGGATGCAAAAATTCTCAATAAAATCCTGGCAAATCAAATACAAAAGCATATAAAAAAATTGTGCATCATGATCAAGAGGGATTCATCCCAGGGATGCAAGGCTGGTTCAATATACGGAAATCAATAAATACTATTCACCACATCAATAGACTTAAAGAGAAGAACCATATGATCATCTCGATAGATGCAGAAAAAGCATTCTACAAAGTACAGCATCCCTTTATGTTTAAAACTCTATAAAAACTAGGAATAACAGGAACTTACCTCAACATTGTAAAAGCTATATATGCTAAACCTCAGGCTAGCATCATCGTAAATGGAGAAAAACTGAAGGCATTCCCTTTAAAATCTGGAACAAGACAGGGATGCCATCTATCACCACTTCTATTCGATTTAGTTCTTGAAATACTAGCCAGAGCAATTAGACAGACAAAAGAAATTAAAGACTTAAAAATAGGAAAAGAAGAACTTAAATTATCGCTATTTTTGGATGACATGATAATATATTTAACAGACCCAAAAGGGTCTACAAAGAAACTGCTAGAGTTAGTAAATGAATTCAACAAAGGGGCAGGATATAAAATCAACACGCATAAATCTAAGGCATTCCTGTATATCAGCAACAAAACTTCTGAAATTTAAATGAGGAAAACCACTCCTTTTACAGTATACTCAAAGAAAATAAAAAACTTGGGAATCAACCTAACCAAAGAGGTGAAAGATTTATGCAATGAAATCTACAGAACCCTAAAGAGAGAGATAGAAGAAGATGTTAGAGGATGGAAAAGTATGCCCTGTACATGGATAGGCAGAAATAACATCATCAAAATGGCGATATTACCCAAAGTTCTCTACAGTTTTAATGCGATGCCAATCAAAAACCCAATGGCATTTCTTGTATAAATAGATAAAGTAATCATGAATTTCATATGGAAAAACAAAAGACCCAGAATAGCGAAAGCAATTCTAAGCAGGAAGTGTGAATCCAGAGTTCAAACTGTACTACAAAGCAATAGTAACAAAAACAGTGTGGTACTGGTATCAAAACAGGCAGATGGACCAATGGTAGAGAATAGAGGACACAGAGACAAATCCACAAAATTACAACTTTCTTATATTTGAAAAAGGGCCTAAAAGCATGCAATGGAAGAAGGATAGCATATTCAACAAATGGTGCAGGGACAACTGGAAATTCATATGCAACAAAATGAAACTGAATCCCTTTCTCTCACAATGTACAAAAGTTAACTCAAAATGGATCAAGGAGCCAGATATAAAATCAGAGACACTGCGTCTGATAGAAGAAAAAGTTGGCTACGATGTACATACTGTGGGGTTGGGCTCCAAATTCCTTAATAGGAAACCCATAGCCCAAGAGTTAATAAAAAGAATAAACAAATGGGACTTACTTAATCTAAAGAGATCTTTCTCAGCAAGAGAAAAAATAAGAGAGGTAAATAGAGAGCCTACATCCTGGGAACAAATTTTTACCCCTTACACTTCAGATAGAGCCCTAATATCTAGAATATACAAAGAACTCAAAAAAATTAAACAATGAGATAACAAATAACCCAATCAACAAATGGGCCAAGGATCTTAACAGACACTTCACAGAGGAGGACATACAATCAATCAACAAGTACATGAAAAAATGCTCACCATCTCTAGCAGTCAGAGAAATGCAATCAAAACCACCCTAAGATACCATCTCACTCCAGTAAGATTGGCAGCCATTATGACGTCGAACAACAATAAGTGTTGGTGAGGATGTGGGGTAAAGGGTACACTTTTACACTGCTTGTGGGACTGCAAATTGGTGAGTACAACATGGAAAGCAGTATGGAGATTCCTGGGAAAGCTGGGAATGGAACCACCATTTGACCGAGATATCGCCCTTCTCAGACTCTTCCCTGAGGATGTTAATAGAGCGCAGTATAAGGATACTGCCACATCGATGATCATAGCGGCACAATTCACAATAGCTAGACTTTGGAACCAACCTAGATGCCCTTCAATAGATGAATGGATAATAAAAATGTGTCATCTATACACAATGGAGTATTACACAGCACTGAAAAATGACAAAATCATAGAATTTGCAGGGAAATGAATGGCATTAGAATAGATTATGCTAAGCGAATCTATCCAATCCTTAAAAAAAAATGCCAAATGTTTCCTTTTATATAGAGAGAGCAAATAAGAACAGAACAGGGAGGAAGAACATGAGAAAAATATTAAAACTAAACAGAGATGAGTGGGGGGAGAGAAAGGGAGAGAGAAGGAAAAGCATATGGAAATGGTAGGAGACTACTCAATGTTACACAAAATTACATATAAGAGGTTGTGAGGCTAAAGAGGGGAAAACAAGGGAGAGAATTAAACAACAGCAGTGAGGTAGAGAGGGAAGTTGGGAGGGGAGGGGGAATAGTAGGGGATAGGAAACGTAGCAGAATACAACAATAACTAGTATGCTATTATGTAAAAACGTGAGTGTGTAACTGATGTGATTCTGCGATTTGTATTTGGGGTAAAAATGGGAGTTCATAACCCAACTGAGTCAAATGTATGAAAGATGATATATCATGAGTTTTATAATGTTTTGAACAACCAAAAATAAAAAGAATTGAATTTCCAATATTTGAGTCATTTAACAACTTTATTTTTTAATAAAATTGTCTTTTATTTGTTATCTTACTTGCTGGTATCTGCCTTTCAGTTTTAAAAAACTATGTGCTTTAGCCATTCATCCATGTAGTATGTAACAGAAAATTTTGAGTGTCTCCATGTTACCAGATTGGCAAGGCATCAAGGTTTTCTTCACAAACAAGGTGAAGGCTTTGCCATTAGAAATTTAACATTCTGCAAAACAATTTTTTTAACTTTCCAATTAAATTTCCAAAAAAATTTAGAAAAAGAAGAATATAATCCCCACAGTAAGAAGGCCTCAAAGTGGAGAAGTGGAGCATTTACGGCAGGCCTATTTGATCACTCCTGGTTCACAGGAAGCATGTCCAATCCACCCTGACGTTAGGCAAATGAGGGGCAAGGGAGCTTATTTTGGGCACTGGTTTGGCTGTGCCCCTCATGGAAAACTCCATCCACAGGTTATGATGTGTGTCTATATGGAAGAAGATGAGAACCATGTGGGAGTGTTTTGGTTTTAATTGTGGTCATTTGTGTGGTAGTTGGAAGAGATGACTGGGTCCACCTGGGCTTGAACTCTGATGTGATTCCCCTTAGAGAATGAGATTTGGAACTAACTTCAGAGAAGTATTGCCATGAATGTTGTTGGGATTTCAGGAGGCCACACATGAGAGTCGCCTTGGAAACTGAGGTCTAGGCCCAGGGAGGCTTTCCAGAGAGCACTGGGAATCTCAGCTAGGATATCACAGGTTTTATTCTGAAAGACTTGGCAGCCATCGTTGAGAGTCAAAACACACATGACCTCACATTGTAGACCTCAATGGGCCTGGCTTCATGTGACAATTTGGCCACTCTTTGGGAAGCCTTGCCTGTGAGAGATCTCCAGATCCTTCATTAAAATGAGCTTCCTCAACATTTAATGGATCCTGAATGAATTGAAACCCACAGTACCAACAACTTCATCTGTGAAAAATAGTTAGATAAATACCATAAAATTTTAGAAATTCTCATGACCAGGTGGCACTGGAGAACCATTGGATGTCCTGTTGCTGATCATGAGTATACCAGACAGTGCCTTGATTGACTAGGTATCATGAAAATGGTGTAGAACAGAGATGCCAGTAAGTTGGAGCCTGCTGAGTAGTGGGCCTAGAGCAGTGGTGTGCAGGTGTGTGATAAAACATCTCTGGTGGAGCCATGTGGATCTGCCATTGACTTTCAAATGCCTTGAGACAGACACGGTGCAGCCAGCAGACCCTTCTATATAAAGGCATCTTGTTATATGGAGATTTTTCACGGCAATGTTTAGAATCAGGTTGCTATGGTCAAGGGGCAAGCTATGTGGGATAGAAGCCTAGTTGGTGCATTCTCATGCAGACACTGACCCACCACACGTGACAGAACTCCCTCCAGCACTGTGTCCCACTTGAACTCCTTGTATATCGTGAAGCAAATAACAAACTCCCAGTGCAGCAGCAAGAAACAAAACGAAAAGTCGAGGATGACCAAATGGCTTCACAGTGCACATGGGGAGACACTTAGCCCCAGTGGCCACAATTTAGCTACAAAGAGAGAATTTAGCACTGCTGCCTCATGTTCATTGGAAAATAAGAAACCATGTCCTCCTGGTCACATAGATGCAGACCTAGCTTTGATGGTCTCACTACATCGGAAGTTAAAGCTCCTGAAAACAACATATATTTCAAGTGCCCAAGCTCAGAGGCAATTTCTCAAGAAGTGTTTAGGCCAGCAGATCTCCATGTTTGTGGAGTGTTTACCATGTCACTTACTTTTGGAAACTGCTCTATCAACTCCAAGGTTGTGAACTCCTGAGCATTTTCCATTCTAAATATATATTCACAGATTTTCTAACTCTTCTCCTCTAATTCTGACTTACTTGGGGCGAAGGGAATGTCAAGTCATTGTTCTGGATGAGAGAGAGAAGATTTTGTTTAGCACATATTTGCATAAACATTGGATTCATTTTACAATTTTCTGTTTGAAATACTGAATCCCTGACACTAACCCATACCCTA
Organism: Callospermophilus lateralis; assembly: GCF_048772815.1. Lineage (NCBI taxonomy): Eukaryota > Metazoa > Chordata > Mammalia > Rodentia > Sciuridae > Callospermophilus > Callospermophilus lateralis. The sequence continues at coordinate 443,029 of NW_027512528.1, read as the reverse complement.
CTAAACTCTGACTACTAATCCTAATATAATGGAGAAAAATAACCCAAACAGAATAGAAATACAAACATTTCAGAGGAAGCATGGTGTATAGTTGGACTTACCTTTTGCATGATATAAGGTAGGAATTATAAATCTAGTCAATTATTTGTTGAAATAATTCTCCATGTGTTTTTAAAGTTAAGAAATATGTGAATTCCTGTCTCCCTTTCTCTGTAGCCTATTAAGCAAATGTATTTTTATATGCACAAATAGAATCCTACCTGGTTTCACATGTACATTTTTGTGAGGTGGCTGACTTGGCAGATACAAATTGTGAGAAGAGATCACTCCTCCTAAACGCTGTTTTAACAGAAAATTCAACCCATGAGTGAGCTTCCTAGATGAACAACACTATACATATATTACTGTTCAGTAAAATGAATATTTTGGGATATGCGGATGAGTTATTTTTCATGATGAATTTCAATTGGCATATATATTGCTACATTATAATGTGTGTGTGTTTGTCTCTCTCTCTCTCTCTCTCTCTCTCTCTCTCTATATATATATATATATATATATATATATATATATATATATATATTCTCCAGATTTACCAAAATATGAAATATATGTGTCTTCTTATAGACCGCCTGAATTCATTCATATTCATATATGTGGATTTATTATCAACTTTTAACAAGTTTATTCTCAGAAATATACATCCACTGAAACACATATTTGTTTCCTAGTACTGAAAACTAACTTCAGGGAAGGGTGCTTACAAATCGTAATATTTCTACAGTAACTGACCAAGTTTAACATCAATGCAAGTAGATTCCTATTGGATATGATGTGTTTATTAAAGTTCATTTTTATTCAAACCTGGTACGTTATTATTTCTTCAGTTTATAGACATCATAAAATATATCCTTTCATTCACAAATTCACAAATTTATAAACATTTGGTTCACTTTCAATCACTTCCTCCTTCAGAACACTTATATTTCTCCATGTTTCTTGACTCGTCTTTTCACTAGACTTCTTTCTAAACACATTATTTTCGATTCCATAATCATTTTTGAAGCAAAACTCATTCACTATTCATGATAAACGGTAACCCTAAGATAACCATTAGATATGTAAGTGGTTGGAATGAATGTATGTATATCAATAAATGATTTCTTCTATTTTTTCAGATATCAATACAATCCATTATTTAAATTTGGAACCAGTCATATAATTTATTCACATTATGGTCTATTAATGCATCATCTCTATATTCATCAACACAGGGTAAGCCTATTAGTATCCCCAGTACTAATTTATATCTTTTCAAAATATTTCCCCCAGAAATGGTGGAAGAAATACTCATGTCACCTGATCTTCATATACATATTATCACAGTAATATTTTGGACACAAAATGCGAAGGTCACCCTTATGATTGTACCAAAGCCTCAATGGAATGTGAACATGGATTACTAAATATATCCATGTCCAGGTTGCCTAATGCTCTCAAATGTCAATCTTATTGGTGACTACAAATTTGTTTCTTCTTAAGATTATGTATTCAACCTCAACCCTGTTGAAAATCTCTAATCCTATCATGTTATACTTTGCCAGATTTCCTAATGTCTCTATTGATGTCTGCTTTCCTACATATTTTCCCCAGTTCATCATTGTGCCTGACTCTTCACATATGGTGTCATTTATATTCACTCTCTAACCAAAACCCTATTGCTAAAGAACATTTGGTCCAAATCCTAGACTCACTCTTCCTCCTAAACCTACTGACTATCTTCCTAATCCTACACACAATCCCTTTTTGACTGGATGTTCTCTTCTACATTTAATCATCTGAGGTACAGGGTCTTATGCCATTGTATGTCAGTTTAACTGAGACCTCGGTGCAAAACATAACTCAAGCTAAGGATCCCAATCAAGGGTCCAAATCCTTCTGGGCTTCAAATATTACCTAGATTTCTGTTTTCATACTTATGTTTTCCCTCTATATTCTTATAAATATCGCTGGTTCCCAATACAATTATTCATCCAGCAGAATGATTTCTAACCCAAATCGAACATGCTATTAACCCTGACCATACAATATTCCCTCAATCTCACTTTACAGAAGAGCAGGGACAAAGTTGGTATTACAATACAGGAAGTTAGGAGATCTTCCACCTGCTGAGTACCTCAAAATCCATGCAGAAATTATCCCTGGAGAAGATGCAGGCAGCTATGAAGGACCTGAGAGAACAAAAGTCATATTCCATGGCAAACAACATGGTCAGGATGAAAGGATGTGTCTGAGTCAGCCTCTCTATTCTTAATGTAGGGAAGATGGTCAAAACCAGGCCTGTGTGGAGAGCTGTTCCCAGGTGACTATGGTTTCTATACCATTCTAACATGTGAAAGTATCACAGGAAGTAGGGCAGCCTCCATGTCAGGAGACAATAGGAAGAAACTGTTAGGACAAAGTGGTGGCCAAGACAGTGACCTCATTCATTTTCTGAAGGTAGTGACCTCACCTCACTTCCTTGGTGATGGAGGTCTCTGAATTTTGTGATCCAGGAAGCCAGGCACCCTGAGCCAGTCCCAGTCGCAGTCACAGTGGGCTCATTTCTTTGGATATACCAAGGACAGAGTCAGTCTTTCTTGGTACCTACTGATGTAAGGGTTGCCAAATACCAAGAAAGCTCTGAAGAGGGGTCTTTCCTGAGAGCATAGGAATTGGCTCACCACTGCCTCCTTATAAATTCACAGATTTGACGAAGGAGACCAGATCTGAGACAGAAAGGCCATTTCTGGGTTACATCGTATGTCCTACCAGTCAGAGGACACTCCAGATAGTCACAGACCTACTTGGAAGAAGGAGGTGCATTTGTGGGTGTTGGTTTGTGTTTGTGGTTTTTTCTCATGATCTGAGAATAGGTAAAAAAGGAGGTTTGTTTGGTATGGAGTGGACTGTTTCTAGTAAGTCATTTGACAAGGAGACTGTTTCTGTGTCTGTGTATCCCACTGTGTTTTTCTTTGTAGATATTAGAAAAGAAAATAGCTCATTGGGTGTGTCCTGTCTAGTAGAAAACTTCCCAGTATGCATCCTTCCCAATTAATGAATGGACTGAGGCTTGCCTTATCCATGGGCAACACCTGCTATCTACCTATGTTCTCATTTTTTTTCCTGAATTCTGGCCACTCTAAAGATTAGTATCATGTATTTTTGTACAAGATACGTACCACCTCCAAGCTCTGTGACATAGCCATGTACTGGATAGCTGAAGGGAATGGCGAGCATCTCAGAAAACTCACATATCAGAGTAACCAGGAAAGTCTCCTAGGAGAAACCCTGCTTGGGGGCTTTTGATTACCTATTGTTCTGTTGCTCTGAATGTCAGAAAGGTCTTTGCCTCAGGCCAAACCTTAGTGAAGCCTGAAGAAAAGAGTTTTCAAATGGAAATGAATGGGAATCACCTGTGGCTTTTTACTTCATTGCTTTGGAAAGGGATTTGTCTGAATCAGCCTCTTGGCCCTGTGTGAGCCTGTGGTTTAGATTTTCAGCACCTGATGTATCTAGAGAAAGATCCCATGTGGGCATCCAAAACCAAAATGGAAAAAAAGATCAGTCATTGTACATGAAGCCTCTCGCCTTCCTCTGTAATATTAATGACCTCCATCAAGTGAGAATAGGGATCATTTGTGTCAAATGAGTTCTTCAAAGCCCTGCAGAGGCTGGACAATAGGTGCTTGCGTTTTCTCATGACTCCAATTCACACAAAGAATCTATACCCCACAGTCAGTAGGCCTCAAATTTGAGAAGTGGAGCAGTATTAACAGCAGTCCTATATGATCACTTCTGTTTCACAGGAATGTTGTCCAGGCCACCCTGACTTTAGGCAAATGAGGGACAAGTGAGATTATTTTTGACACTGTCTTGGGCTGTGCCCCTCATGGAAACCTCCAGCTAGAGGTTATGATTAGTGTCTATATAAAAGAAGAAGAGGGCCCTGTGGGAGTGTTTTGGTTTTAATTGTCATCATTTGTGTGGCAATTGGAAGAGATGCCTGGGTCCACCTGGGCTTGAACTCTGTTGTGATTCCCCTTAGAGACTGAGTTGTGAAACTGAGCTCAGAGAAGTATTGCCATGAATTGTGTTGAGATTTTTGGAGGCCACGCATGAGATTCGCCATTGGAAACTGAGATCTATTCCCAGGGTGACTTTCCCCAGAGCACTGGGAATCTCAGCCAGGATATCACAAGATTTTATTTTGAAAGATTGTCAGCCATAGTTGAGAGTCAAAACACACATGGAATTCACATTGTAGACCTCAATGGGCCTGGCTTCATGTGACCTTTTGCCCACTCTTTGGGAAGCCTTGCCTGTGAGAGTTATCCAGACCTTTCATTGAAATGAGATTCCTCACCTTTTAATGGTTCCTGTATAAATTGAATCCCACAGTGCCTCCAACTTCATTATTGAAAAATATCTAGATAAATACCATGAATTTTTTGAAATTACCATGACCAGGTTGCACTGGAGAACCTCTGGATGTCCTGTTGCTGATCATGATTGTACCAGACAGTGCCTTGATTGACTGGGTTTCATGGAAAAAGTGTAGAACATAGATGCCAGAAAGTTGGAGCCTGCAGACTAGTGGGCCTAGAGCAGTGGAGTGTAGGTGTGTGAAAAAAACATTTCTGGTGGGGCCACGTGGATCTGCCATTCGCTTAGAAATCACTTGTGACTGACATGGTACAGCCAGCAGACTGTATGTAAAGGCATCTTATTATATGGAGAGGATTCCTGCCAATGTCCAGAATCAGGTTGCTATTGTCAAGTTGAAAAGCTATGTGGGATTGAAGCCCCACTGGTGCATTTTAGTACCCCACCACACGTGAGAGTACATCCTCCAGCACTGAGTCCCAGTAGAACACCTTGTATTTCGTGAAGCCAATACCAAACTCACAGTGCAGCAGTAAAAAACACCACGAAAGTGGATAATGTCCAAATGGCTTTTCAGACAACACAGTTAGATACTTAGACCCCAGTGGCCAAAGTTTACCTACAAAGAGAGAATTCAGCACTGCTGCCTCATGTTCACTAGAAAATAAAAAACCATGTCATCCAGGTCACATAGATGGAGACCCAGAATTGATGGTCTCACTACAAAGGAAGGTAAAGCTCCTGAGAACAACATATATTTTAACTGCCCAACCTCAGAGGCAGTTTCTCAAAAAGGCTAGCAGAGCTCCATGTTTGTGGAGTGTTTACCCTCTCTCTTTTTGTAACCCGTTCTACCTCCTACAAGTTTGTGAACTCCTGAGCATTTTCCTTTCCACATATGTATTCACAGATTTTCTAACTTTTCTCCACTAATTGTGTCTTATTTGGGGCGAAGGTAATGTCAAAGCATTGTTCTGGATGAGAGTGGGAAGATTTTTGTGTAGCACATATTTGCATACACATTAGATTCATTTTCCTATTTTCCATTTGAAATACTGAATCCCTGAACCTACCCCATACCCTACTAGACTCTGACTACTAATCAAAATATGATGGAGAAAAAGAAACTTAACAGAATAGAAATACAGGCCTTTCATAGGAGTCATGGTGTATACTTGGACTTGCCTTCGGCTTTATCAATGGTATGTGTTATAAATCTAGTCAACTTTTCATTGTAATACTTCTCCATGAGTTTTTAAAATTAACACATAAGTAAATTTCTGTCTCACTTTCTCTGTAGCCTATTCATCACATGTATTTTTTAATGCATCTTTAGAATTCTACCTGGTATCACATGTACATTCTTGTGAGCTTGCTTATTTTGGAAGATACAAATTGTGAGAAGAGATCGCTCCCTCTAAATACTGATGGAACTGGAAATTCTACCTATGGGTGAATTTTTTAGATGAACAGTATTATGCATAAATAAATGTTCAGTAAAACGAATATTTTTGGATACGTGGATGATATCTATTTTATTATGATTTTCGAATGGCATATATATTGCTACATTTTAATGTCTGTGTATGTGAGTATCTAATTATCTATCTATCTATCTATCTATCTATCTAGATATAGATATCTACTCTTTAGATTTTCCAAAATATGAAATATATGTGTCTTATTATACACTTTCTAAATTCACTCATGTGTGTGTATGTGGATTTATAATCAAATTTTTACAAAATAATTCTTAGAAATATTCATCCACCTTAAATACATATTTATTTCCTAGTACTGAAAACTAAATTCAGTGAATGGTGCATACAAATCGTAATATTTCCACAGTGACTGACCCAGTTTCACATCAATGCAAGTAGACACCTATGGGACCATGATGTGTATTTTGAAGTTCATTTTTATTCCACACTGATACATTACTATTTCTGCAGTTTATGGACATTATAGGATATATCCTTTCATCCACAATTTCACAAATTTATAGGCATTTGGTTCACTTTCAATCACTTCCTACTTCAGAACACATGTATTCCTCCATGTTTCTTGACTGTTCTTTTCATAAGATTCTTTCCAAACACATTATTTTGATTTCCATAATCATTTTTGAAGCAATACTCAGACACTCTTCATGATAAACCATAATGCTAATATTACCATTAGATGTATAACTGGTTAGAATGAATTTATGTATATCAATATAAAATTTCCTATATATTTTCAGATATCAATTCAATCCATTATTTAAAGTTTGAACCAGTTATATTATTTATTCACAGTATGGTCTATTAAGGCATCATCTCTATATTCATAGACCGATGGTATACCTATTTGTATCCCCAATACTAATTTATAAGTCTTTAAAATATTGCTTTAAGAATTGGTGGAAGAAATACTCTAGTCACCTGATATACATACACATTTTATCGCAGTAATATTCCTGACACAAAATGCAATGGACACACTTATGATTGTACCAAAGCCTATATTGAAAGTGAGCATGTATTACTAACAACATCCAAGTCCTGATTAACTAATGATCTCAAATATCATTCCTATTGGTGACTACATATTTGTTTTTTTCTAAGATTAAATATTGAATCTGAACCCTGTTAAAAATGTCTTATCCTATCACTCACTTTGTACTTTGCCTGATTTCCTAATGTCTCTATTGATATGTGATTTCCTACACATTTTCCCCAGTTCATCACTGTGACTGACTCTTCAAATATTCTCACATTTACTTTCACTCTTTAACAAAAACCCTATATCTAAAGAACATTTGGTCCAATTCCTCGACTCACTGAAATGGGTTCTTCAAAGCCCTGCAGAGGGTAGCCCATAGGTGCTTCATTTTCTCATGACCCCAATTCACATAAAGAATCTATGCCCCACAGAGAGTAGGCCTCAAATTGGAGAAGTAGAGCAGTATTAATGGCAGGCCTATTTGATCACATCTGGTTCACAGGAAGGGTTTCCAGGCCACACTGAGTTTAGGCAAATAAGGGGCAAGTGAGCTTATTTTGGACACTTCCTTAGCCTGCGCCCCTCATGGAAACCTCCAGCAAGAGATTATGATGAGAGTTTATATTGAAGAAGATGAGGGCCATGTGGGAGTGTTTTGGTTTAATTGTGGTCATTTGTGTGGTGGTTGGAAGAGATGACTGGGTCCGCATGGACTTCAACTCTGGAGTGATTCCCCTTAGAGACTGAAATGAACTCAGAGAAGTATTGACATGAATTGTGTTGGGATTTTAGGAGGCCACACATGAGAGTTGCCCTTGGAGACTGAGATCTAGGCTCAGGATAGCTTTCCAAAGAGCACTGGGAATCTCAGGCAGGATATCACATGACTTTATTCAGAAAGACGTGGCAGCCATTGTTGAGAGTCAAAACACACATGGACCTCAATTGTAGACCTCAATGGGCCTGGCTTAATGTGACCTTTTGGCCACTCTTTGGGAAACCTTGCCTCTGAGAGTTCTCCGGAGCTTTAATTGAAATAAGCTTCCTCACCATTTCATGGTTCCTGAATAAATTGAAAGCCACAGTGCCTCCAACTTCATCCTTGAAAATTGGCTAGATAAATACCATGAATTTTTTAAATTTCCATGAACAGATGGCACTGGAGAACCTTTGGATATCTGTTGCTGATCATGAGTGTACCAGACATTGCATTGATTGACTGGGTTTCATGAAAATGGTGAGAACAGAGCTGCCAGAAAGTTGGAGCCTGCTGATTAGTGGGCCCAGAGCAGTGGTGGGCAGGTGAATGATAAAACATCTGTCTTCGGGACACGTGGTTCTGCCATTGGTTTCCGAATGACTTGTGACTGACATGTTGCAGCCAGCAGAACCTTACAAGTAAAGGGACCTTGTTATATGGAGAGGTTTCAGGGCAATGTTCAGAATCAGGTTGCTATGGACATGGGTGCAAGCTTTTTGGGATAGAAGCCTGGTTGGTGCATTCTCCTGCAGACCCTCATCCACTACACGTGAGAGTACTCCCTCTAGCACTGTGTCCCAGTTTTTCTCCTTGTATTACGTGAAGCCAATACCAAACTCCCAGTGCAGCAGTAAGAAACACCACGAAAAGTGGAGTATGACCAAATGGCTTCACAGAACACATGGTTAGACACTTAGACCCCAGTGTCCTCAGTTTACTAAAAAAGGGAAAATTCAGAACTTCTTCCTCATGTTTAATAGCATATAAGGAACCATGTCATCCAGGTCACATAGATGCCGACCCAGGTTTGATGGTCTCAATACAAAGGAAGCTAAAGCTCCTGACAACAACAAATTTTTCAAGGGCCCAAACTCAGAGGCAGTTTCTCAAAAACTCATTAGGCCACCAGAGTTCCATGTTTGTGGAGTGTTTATCCTGTACCTTACTTTTGGAAATTCCTCTACCACCTCCAAGGTTGTGAACTCCTGAGCATTTTCTTTTCCAGATATATATTCACAGATTTTCAAACTCTTCTCCACTAATTGTGTATTACTTGTGGCGAAGGAAATATCAAGGCATTGTTTTGGAGGACAGTGGGAAGATTTTTGTCTAGCAAATATTTGCATGCACATTAGATTCATTTTCCTATTTTCCATTAGAAATACTGAATCCCTGTCACTAACCCATACCCTACTAGACTCTGACTACTAATCTTAATATGATGTAGAAAAAGAAACCTAACAGAATAGAAATACAGGCCGTACATAGGAGGCATGGTGTATACTAGGACTTGCGTTCTGCTTTATCAAGTGTATGTGTTATAAATCTAGTCAACTTTTTATTGTAATACTTCTCCATGAGTTTTTAAAGTTAACACATATGTACATTTCTGTCTCCCTTTCTCTGTAGCCTATTCATCTCATGAAATTTATTATGCATATTTAGTATCCTACCTGGTATCACACGTACATTCTTGTGAGCTTGCTGTTTTAGGATGATACAGATTGTGAGAAGAGATCACTGCCCCTAAATACTGATGGAACTGAAAATTCAACATATTGGTGAATTTCCTAGATGAACAGCATTATACATAAATCCATGCTCAGTAAAAAGAATATTTTTGGATATGAGGATGATATATATTTCATAATAAATTTTGACTGGCATACATATTACTACATTTTAATGTCTGTGTTTGTATCTATATATATGTATATATATATTTTTTTTTTCTCCAGATTATTCAAAATATGAAATATGTGTGTCTTATTATACACTCATTAATTTAACTCATGTTCCTATATGTGGATTTATAATCAAATTTTCACAAGATTATTCTCAGAAATATTCATCCACATGAAATACATATTTATTTCCCAGTACTGAAAACTAACTTTGGTGAATGGTGCTTACAAATCCTAATATTTGTACAGTAACTGACCCAGTTTAACATCAATGCAAGTAAAATCCTATGGGACATGATGTGTATTTTGAAGTTCATTTTTATTCAACACTGGTACATTACAATTTCTTCAGTTTATGGACATCATAGGATAATACTTTTCATCCACAAGTTCACAAATCTGTACGCATTTGGTTCACTTGTAATTACTTGCTGCTTCAGAACATATGTATTCCTCCATGTTTCTTGACTGTTCTTTGCATGAGATTATTTCCAAACATATTATTTTCGATTTCCATAATCATTTTTGAAGCAAAACTCCCACACTCTTCATCATAAACCATAATGCTAAAATTACCATTAGATGTATAACTGGTTAGAATGAACTTATGTATATCAATATAAGATTTCCTATATATTTTCAGATGTCAATTCAATCAATTATTTAAAGTTTGATCCAGTTATATTATTTATTTACAGTATGGTCTATTAAGGCATCATCTTTATAATCATAGGCACAGGGTACACGTACTTGTGTCCCCAATACTAACTTATCAGTCTTAAAATGTTGCTTTCAGAAATAGTTGAAGAAATACTGTAGTCACCTGATATACATTTACATTTCAACACAGTAATATTCCTGACAAAAAATGCAAAGGACACCCTTATGATTGTACCAAAGCCTAAATTTAATGTGAGCATGTATTACTAACAACATCCATGTCCTGATTAACTAATAATCTCAAATATCATTCCTATTGGTGACTACATATTTGTTTCTTCCTAAGATTATATATTCAAACTCAACCATGTTAAAAACATCTTATCCTATCACTCACTTTGTACTTTCCCTGATTTCCTAATGTCTCTATTGATATCTGCTTTCCTAAACATTTTCCCCAGTTCATCACTGTGACTGACTCTTCACATATGCTGACATTTACATTCACTCTCTAACCAAAACCCTATATCTAAATAACTTTTCGAACTATCTCTTTTTGTCTGGACGATCTCTTCCTCATTCAGTCATCCAAGGTACAAGGTCCTATACCATTGTATATCGATTTATCTGAGACAACTTTGCGGAAATTATTCAAAGCTAAGTATCCCAATCAAGGGCCCAATGTTCATCTGGGTTTGAAATCTTTCCTAGATTTCTGTTTTCATACTTATATTACACCTATATATGCTTGTAATATCGGAGGTTCCCAATACCATTATTCATCTCACAGAATGATTCCTAACCCAAATCGAACATGCTATTAAACCTAACCATGCACTGTTCCCTCAATTTAACTTTATGAAGAGCAGGGACAGAGTTGGTGTTATAATACAGGTAGATAGGGGATCTTCCACCTGTTGAGAACCTCAAGTTCCATGCAGAAATAAACCCTGGAGAAGATGTAGGCAGCTATGAAGAACCTGAGAGAGCAACAGATATCTTCCTTGGTAAAATACCTGGTCAGGATGAAGCGATGTGTCTGAATAAGCCTCTCTCTTCTTAATGTAGAGAAGATGGACCAAACCAGGTCTGTGTGGAGAGCTGTTAACATGTGCCTATGGTTGATATACCATTCTATCTTGTGAATGTGACACAGGAAGTAGGGGAAGCCTCTCTCTCTCATGGGACCCTTGGAACCAAATGTTAGGATAAAGTGGTTGCCAAGATAGTGACCTCATTCAGTTCCTGAAGGAAGTGACCTACCTCACTTCCTTGGTGATGGAACTCTCTGAACTTGGGATCCAGGAAGCCAGGCACTCAGAGCCAGTCCCAGTCCCAGTCCCAGTGGGTTCACTTGTTTGGATTTACCAAGGACAGAGTCGGTCTTTCTGGTACATACTGATGTGTGGATGGCTAAATGCCAGGAAAGCTCTGAAGAGGGGCCTTTCCTGAGAAAGCAGGTAGTGACTCACTGATTGATGCTGACAACTTTACAGAGTTGGTAAAGGAGACCTGATCTGAGACAGGAAAGTCCATTTCGAGGGAGCAGAGTAAGGCCCACCAGTCTGAGGACACTCTGGATAGTCACAGACCTACTTGGGTAATGGAGGTGCCTTTGTGGGTGTGGGTGTGAATTTGTAGTTTTGTATCATGTTCTGAGAATAGGTAGGAAAGGCAGTATGTTTGGTTTGGAGTGGACTGTTTATGGTAAGTCATTTGACATGGCGAGTGTTTCTATGTTTGTGTTTCCCACTTTTTCCGTGGTTGTAGATATTAGAAAAGTGAATGCATCAATGGATGTGTCCTGTCTAGTAGAAAGCATCTCAGCACACATCCTGCCCAATTTATGAATGGACTGTGCCTTGCCTTATATGGGCAACACCTACTTCTTTCCTTAGTTCCTGTTTTCTTCCTGAATTCTGGCCACTCTCCAGAATAGGCTCATGTTTTTTTGTCCAAGATATGGACCTCTGTCGAGTTCTGTGACATGGCCATGTACTGGATAGATAAAGGGAATTGGGAGCATCTCAGAAAACTCGGATATCAGTGTGACCAGTAAAGTCTCAGTAGAGAAACCCTGCTTTGTGCCTTTTGCTAACCTACTGTTCTGTTGACCTGAATGTCAGGAAGGTCTTTTCCTCAGGCCACCAGTTTGTGAAGCCTGAAAAAAACTGCTTTCAATTGGAAATGAATGAGCATCACCTGTGGCTCTTTGCTTAATTGCTTTGGAAAGGGATGTGTCTGAATCATCCTTTCGGCCCTGAGAGAGGCTGTGGCTTTGATTTTCAGCACCTGATGGATCTAAAGAAAGATCCCATGTGTGCATCCAAAACCAAAATGGCAAAAAGATCAGTCATTGTGGATGAAGTCTCTTGCTTCCTCTGTTAGGTTCCTGACCTCCATCAAGTAAGTAGAGGGATCCTTTGAGACAAATGAGTTCTTCAAAGCCCTGCAGCAGTGCTTGGGTTCTCACATGACTCCAAATCACATAAAGAATCTATACCTCACAGTCAGTAGGCTTCAAAATGAAGAAACAGAGCAGTATTACTGGCAGGCCTATTTGATCAATCCTGGTTTACAGGAAGGGTGTCCAGGAAACCCTGACTTTAGGAAAATGAGGGGAAAGGGAACTTATTTTGGACACTGTCTTGGGCTGCGCCCCTTATGGAAACCTCCAGCCAGAGGTTATGATGAATGTCTACATGGAAGAAAATGAGGGCCATGTGGGAGTATTTTGGTTTTAATTGAACATATTATTAACCCTAACCATACACTGTTCCCTCAATCTAAGTGTTCAGAAAAGCAGGGAAAGATTTGGTCTTACAATACAGGAATGCAGGGGATCTTCCACCTGCTGAAAACTTCAAAGTTCCATGCAGAAATGATCCCTGGAGAAGACGTAGGCAGCTATGAAGGACATGATAGAGCAAAAGGCATCTTCCATGGCAAACAACCTGGTCAGGATGAAGGGTTGTGTCTGAATCAGATTCTCTCTTCTTAAGGTAGAGGAGATGAACCAAACTAGGCCTTTGTGGAGAGCTGTTCCCAGGTGACTATGGTTTCTATACTATTCTAACTTGTGAAAGTGTCACAGGTAGTAGGGACATCCTCCATGTTATGAGACCTTAGGAAGCAAATGTTAGGACAAATTGGTTGCCAAGGCAGTGACCTCATTCAGTTACTAAAGGAAGTGACCTCACCTCACATCCTTGTTGATGGAACTCTCCAAATTTGGGTTCCAGGAAGCCAGGCACCAAGACCCAGTCCCAGCACCAGTTCCAGTGTTCTCACTTGTTTGGATTTTCCGAGGATAGAGTCAGTCTTTTGTGGTACCTACTTATGTGAGAATGGCCAAATTCCAGAAAAATTCTGAAGAGGGGCCCTTCTGGAGAAAACAGGTAGAGGCTCACTGCTGGCTCCTGAAAACTTCACAGAGTTGACCAAGGAGCCCAGATCTGAGACAGGACAGACCATTTCTGGGGAACATAGTATGGCCCTCTGGTCAGAGGACACTCTGGATAGTTCCAGACCTACTTGGGGGAAGGAGGTGCCTTTGTGGTTGTGGGTATGGGTTTGTGGTTTTTTCTTTTGTTCTGAGAATAGTTAGGAAAGGGGGTGTGTTTGGTTTGGAGTGGAGTGTTTCTAGTTAGTCCTTTGACAAGGCGAGTGTTTTTAGGTCTGTGTATCCCACTGTGTCCGTGGTTGTAGACTTTAGAAAAGAGAATGCCTCAATGGGTGTATCCTCTCAAGGAGAAAACTTCCCAGCATTCATCCGGCACAATTTATGAATGGAGTGTGGCTTGCCTTATCAATGGGCAACACCAACTATCTTCCTACGTTCCTGTTTTCTTCCTGAATTCTGGCCACTCTCCAGAATAGGCTCATGATTTTGTGTCCAATATATGAACCACTTCCAAGATCTGTGACATGGCCATGTACTGGATAGCTGAAGGGAATGGCAAGCATCTCAGAAAACTCAGATATCAGTGTAGCCAGTAAAGTCTCAGTGGAGAAACCCTGCTTTGGGCCTTTTGATTACCTATTGTTATGTTGCCCTGAATATCAGGAAAGTCTTTGTCTCAGGCCACCCCTTTGTGAAGCCTGAAGAAAACAGTTTTCACATGGAAATGAATGGGCATTACCTTTGTGTTTACAATAAAACCTTCACAGATTTGGCTCTCATTAAGTTAAAAATACTTTTAGATTGTATCTCAGTGTAAAAAGTAACATGGAACTGTACATATCTTATTGATAACAAGTCCAATTATAGAACACAAATGATATACATAAATCTCCAACATGTTTTTCTTTTAAGCCTAGAATTACCATACAACCTTAGAACACCAGCTTGATACAATGGTCTTTGGAAGCTTCTACCTTACAGACTTGTATACCTGGAAGATATGAACACATTAACACCACAATTACATTGATGTTTTTGTATTAAACAAGTTTAGATTTTAAAGAAATAACATGGCACAATTTTATAAAAACAGTACTTGTTTTACCAGCTGTTTAATTTTTTAAGATTACTTGCTCAAAACTTACACATATAACCAAGTTACACACACCTTTTTTTATTATTTACTTAAACCCTTTTAATTACTTAATCATATAGACTCTCTTATCCAGAAACACGTTTTTCCTCTATTAGATCTATATCTGGAACCTTTTAGTTTCTCTTTTTCATCTACTAACCTCTTTCTGTTCACATTTCAATACAATACTTGTAAATTTCTGAATTTAGGCAGATTATTTTATAGACATCTACATTTTATTAGGGCCTTTTTGAAAACCTAGAAAACTTATAGGCCTAATTTTAAAGACATCTTTATTTTTATCTCTTTACCCAATTTGAATTAAAACATATGAATCACGTGAATCAAACACATTTGGATACATTCTAAATTTTTCATGAGTGCTCCTCATCTGTCAATTGTCATATCACTGCATGATATATGGACATACACACATACAGACATACCAACATACAACACGTAACACAAATGTAACACATAACATAATAGTAAAAGTCTTGTAGCTTTTTCAGGTGAAATCTCCATTGAAATGCTAAAAACTCCAGAGTCGATCAAAAATAGAACTGATCAGAAAACATTAACCCATCAGCAGAATCAAGATCATGAGCTCAAAAAAAAATACAGAATCTAAGAAAAGCAAGAGTCCTAAAAAAGATGACTGGCCAGTAATTAGTAAATACCGTATAATATAATTTTTTGGTTAGGTCTAGTTTGAGTTCAGGTAAAAAGACACATTTACTCTTTTTTATCTGTCTCCTGCTGAGTGCTGCAGGCTTCTTTTATTTGCATATCAACTTAAGTCCTGGCTGAGGTCTGGAAAACTGAAAAGACTGGAATTCGTAGCAGAAACCTCAGGCCTAAGGCATTTTAGCTATAAGTCATAATTTCCAGGTTTGGATGTTGAAAATTTTGATGCAAGTTTAAGATGTAATTCTCAAAATTTTATATCTTTAGATTTTTCTACACTAGAAAAACTTGCTCACACAAAACTGAAAATAGGATCATTTTTTGATAATATTAAAGCCACCATCAGAAGAAGTTTCTATAGGATCGTTAAGCCCCTTTCTTTGTTATGAAGTTTCTAATAGTATTAAGTTACATTAAATTGGCTGAAAATTTTTTAAAAAGAACCACACACTACCATGTGTATCCGAAATTAAGCTTTAAAAATTTCCAAGACTGTTGCTAATTAATGTCATTTCAATAAGCCAGACCAACGTTTTAATTTAGTACCATTTTTTAAAATCTTACACACTGATGGGAATAGATACCATATCATAATTTATTATCTCTTCCCAAGTTAATGCACTGGTATATCTAGTGAAATTTTTTCAGGCTGCCTAGTTCAAAATTAAAACTCTTTAATTATTTTTTATCCTAAGTATTTAAGTTTCCTAGCATGAACTACCTGAAATCAAACTAAACAATTGTTTAAACCCAACTTTTAACTGTAACATAGTGCAATGCTTTAGAAACCCATTTAGATACGAGATGGTTAAAATAAAAAAAAAATCATTTTTAGATACACATTCACCCTAGATCATCCCCAAGAAACAATCTATAATATCAACATATTAATGCATTCATTGTCCCTTTTGTTAAGTAAACAGAGGTGGAGAAATCCTTAAAGTGCACGTAAAGAATAAGGGAGTTCCCCACAGCAAAATGGCTCTGTCAGCTGCTGGGAGTCCCTTAGCCTCACCATTTACTTACAGGATTAGTTCCTCTGGTTTGCTTTGACCCCAGGCACCAGGCATATTCTATGTCTCCCAACTTTGCAGTAGTCAGCTCCCAAAAATTTCATCCTCTGCTTGCAGTTGTTTTGAGTGCTAGGCTTCCCCAAGAGGGCAGAGTGGGGTTTATTTAAAGTCCCCTCTGGGGTGTCAAAATTTATGACTGAAGGCTTGGTTCCCATCCCAAAGCCAATTAATGCCAATTTAATAATGAGGACAGGGTTTTGAGAAAAGTTTAAGCGAGATATCAATGTTCTTTGACCCCAGACATTTCCCTCTGCAGTGGGCATGCTCAAGCCTACTACGGGAAGAAAAGAAATCACTGCTTCCGTAATCTTGCTTAACAAAGGGGAGTAAAGTTTATCAAAGTTCTTTAAAACACAGCTAAGAGAGGTGCAAAAGGTGAGAACAGAAAAACTGGCGGTTCTATTGACTTTTGGTCCCTCACAGGAGAAGCATTAGTTTAAAATTTAGCTAAAGTAACTTCCACATATGTAAGGCAGGTTGGAACTCGGGACTCTGCATCGGTCCAAACAATGCCATCACATTTAACAGAAACACAGATAAAAAGACACACAAAGACCATCATGCAGCTCCCGTTTGTTCACAACCCCAAGATCTACAATCTTGTGACTCAGGGAGAATGGAGGGAAGAGGGGAAGGAGTAGAAGGTTTGAGTGATAGGATCCTGGGTGACGGTGTCAGATTGGAGGCAGGGACCAGGAAAGGCTTCAAGGACAGAGGCATGGAATGGCTTTGTCCCATAATGAGAGTTTCTCAAACAGAGACAAGGACAATACAAACGTGACACAAACATGTACACACAGGTAACATTTAACACGAGTTCAGAAGTAAAGATTAGAACCTTGTAACTGGCAAAACCTGATGGGTTAGACCACAAAGCCAGACAGTGAATTCAACCTGAGAGAAAAAAGTAGCCAGCAAGATATGATGGGTTGGCAGCAGAGTCACCTAATGTGGGCTCATCCGTCCCTCCTCACCTAATGAGGGCACATCCATCACTCCCTGAGTCCTCCAAGGCATCCCTTGCAAGGACGTGGTCTGTGGCTTTAGGACACGTTTGTCCACCACTGACAGGGGGAACTTACGTTCTCCGCTGGCAGCCACTCTGCCAACCCAAACCAAAAACGGAAAAACGGAACCTGAACAAAAAGCTCTGAGCGATCGCAAGGAAAAATGGAAAGAAGCGCCTTACTTACCCCCAGAGAGGTCTGTTGGGGTGTCCTTTTCCTATGCTGCGTGATTCCCGGCCAACATACCAAATGTAAGGATCCGGTGAACGTCGGAGGAAGAGACCACCAAGAGACCGCGGCTCATGCAACAGAAAAAGGCGTTCATTGAGGATCCAATCCAGCATGCTGGGGCTACGTGCTCACTCAAGAAGGGAGAGCAGCCCAGAGCCCCGAGCAGGGGTTGAGCAGTGCTTAAGTACACTTTTTGGGGAGGGCGGGACTTTACATATATCACAGTCTCCTTTAAGATATCAACATACACCGCAGAAAAATCAAACAACAATTCCTAAACATGATTAGTTCATTCATTGGCAGGAACAGGTGAGGCAGGAGTGATAGGTCATTTCTAAAGCGAGGTACACATTCAAACAGATTGCTTTAGGCCTTGCAATGCCTATGTGCCAGGCCACACAGGGTCCTAGGTTATTAAATAACCAGGCGGTCAGGGGGAATATTTACTGGGCAGTCGGGAATTGTACTACAAGCTACAGGAATTTCAGGTTTTGCATGTAGCATAGGAACTTAACAATACCTGGTCCTTTACATTTTAACTCAGGCCTTGCAGCTTAGAAACTTTACAAAACCCGGTCTTTTACACTTCAACTTTTACACTTTAATTTCAATTTATTTTACCCTTTCAGATCACTCCTGGTGCACAAGAAGGGTGTCCAAGCCACCCTGAATTTAGGCAAATGAGTGGCAAGGGAGCTTATTTGGGACACTGTCTTGGGCTGTGCCCCTCATGGAAACCTCCAGCCAGATGTTATGATGAGTGCCTTTATAGAAGAAGAGGAGGGCCATGTGAGAGTGTTTTGGTATTAATTGTGGTCATTTGTGTGACGGTTGGAAGAGATGAGTGGGTCCACCTGGGCTTGAATTCTTGTGTGATTCCCCTTAGAGACTGACTTCAGGAACTGAACTCAGAGAAGTATTGCCATGAATTGTGGTGATATTTTAGGAGGCCAAGCATGAGAGTCGCCCTTGGAAACTAAGATCAAGGCCGAGGGTGGATTTCCACAGAGCACTGAGAATTTCAGCCAAGATATCCCATGATTTTATTCTTAAAGACTTGGTAGCCATAGTTGAGAGTCAAAACACACATGGACCTCACATTGTAGACCTCAATGGGCCTGGCTATATCTAACCTTTTGGTCACTCTTTGGGAAGCCTTGCCTATGAGAGTTCTCCAGAGTTTCATCAAATGAGCTTCCTCAACATTTAATGGTTCTTGAAACCCACAGTGCATACAAACACAATAGAAATACAAGCAGTTCAGAAGAGGCATGGTGTATAGTTGGACTTGCCTTTTGCATTATGTAGGGTAGGTGTTATAAATCTAGTTAATTTTTAATTGAAATAGTTCTCCTTGTGTTTTTTAAGTTAATAAATATGTGAATTCCTCTATCCCTTTCTCTGTAGCCTATTCATCACATGTATTTTTATATAAACATATAGAATCCTACCTGGTATCACATATACATTCTTGTGAGGTGGCTGACATGGCAGATACAAATTATGACAAGAGATCACTCCTCCTAAACGCTATTGGATCTTAAAATTCAACCTAAGGGTAACCTTTCTAGTTGAACAACATTATTCATAAATCCATGTTCAGTAAAATTAATATTTTTGGATCTGTGGACGATATATATTTCATCATGAATTTCAATTGGCATATATATTGCCACTTTATAATGTCTGTGTGTGTTTTGCTCTTTGCTTAATTGCTTTGGAAAGGGATGTGTCTGAATCAGCCTCTTGGCCCTGTGTGAGGCTGTGGCTTAGATTTTCAGCACCTGATGGATCTAAAGAAAGATCCCATGGGTGCATCCCAAACCAAAATGGCCAAAAGAGCAGTTATTGTGGATGAAGACTCTCACCTTCTTCTCTAAGATTCCTGACATCCATCAAGTGAAAATAGGGATCCTTCGGGTCAAATGAGTTCTTTAAAGCCCTGCAGAGTTTAGCCCATAGGTGCTTGGGTTTTCTCATGAATCCAGTTTACATAAAGAATCTAAACCCCACAGTCAGTAGGCATCAAATTGGAGAAGCCAAGGAGTATTAACGGCAGGCGTATTTGATCACTCCTGGTTCACAGTCAGGATTTCCAGGCCACACTGACTTTAGGCAAATGAGGGGCAAGAAAGGTTATTTTGGACACTGTCTTGTGCTGTGCCCCTCATGGAAACCTCCATCCAGATGTTATGATGAGTGTCTACATGAAATAAGATAAGGGGCATGTGGGAGCATTTTGTTGTGAATTGTGGTAATTTGTTTGGCGCTTGGAACAGATGACTGGGTCCACCTGGGCTTGAACTCTGGTATGATTCCCCTTAGAGACTGAATTCTGGAAGTGACATAAGAGAAGTATTGTCATGAATTGTGTTTGGATTTTACTAGGCCATGCAACCAACATCTCAGGTATTTATTGTGGTGCAGGGAGATCTAGGTGCAGGGTGGCTTTGCCCACAGCACTGGGAATCTCAGCCTGGATATCACATGATTTTATTCTGAAATTCTTTAAAGCCACAGTTGAGAGTCAAAACACATATGGACCTCACATTGTATACCTCAATGGGCCTGACTTCATGTGACCTTTTGGCCACTCTTTGGGAAGCCTTGCCTGTGAGTGTTCTCAAGATCTTTCATTGATATGAGCTTCTTCAACATTTAATTGTTCCTGAATGAATTGAAACCCACAGAGCCTCCAACTTTATCCTCGTAAAATGGCTTGATAAATACCATGAAATTTTTGAAATTCCCATCACCAGGTGGCACTGGAAAACTTTTGGATGTCCTGTTGCTGATCATGAGTGTATCAGACAGTGCCTTGACTGAGTGGGTTTCATGAAAATTGTGTAGAACAGTGATGCCAGTAAGTTGGAGCCTGTTCGTTAGTGGGCCTAGAGCAGTGGTGTGAAGGTGTGTGAAAAAACATGTGTTTTGGGGCATGTGGATCTGCCATTGGCTTCCAATTGCCTTGTGATTGACAGGGTACAGCCAGCAGACCCTTATATGTAAAGGCATCTTGTTATATGGATAGGTTTCTGGGCAATGTTCAGAATCAGGTTGCTATGGACAAAGGGGCAACCTATGTGGGACAGAATCCTGGTTGGTGCATTCTCATGCAGACCGTGTCCCTCCACACGTGACAGAACTCCCTCCAGCACTGTGTCCCAGTTGAACTCCTTGTATTTCATGAAGCAAATACCAAACTCCCAGTGCACCAGCAAGAAACACCACGAAAATTGGAGGATGACCAAATGGCTTCACAGTCAACCCGGAGAGACACTTACACCCCAGTGGCCATAGTTTAACTACAAAAAGAGTATTCAGCACTGCTGCCTCATTTTCATTGGAAAATTAGAAACAATGCCCTTCAGGTCACATATTTGCACACCCAGATTTGATGGTCACACAACAAAGGAAGCTAAAGCTCCTGACAACAACATGTATTTTAAGAGCCCAACCTCAGAGAGTTTCTCAAGAAGTCTTTACACAAGCAGAGCTCAATGTTTGTGGAGTGTTTACCCTTTCCCTTACTATTGGAAACTCCTCTACCACCTACAAGTTTGTGAACTCCTGAGCATTTTTTATTCCTGATATGTATTTACAGATTTTCTAACTTTTCTCCTTTATTGTATCTTACTTGGAACTAAGGTAATGCCAAGGCAATCTTCTGGATGAGAGTGTGAACATTTTTGTGTAGCACATATTTGCATACACTTTAGAGTCATTTTCCAATTTTCCATTCGAAATACTGAATCCCTGACACTAACGCATACCCTAATAAACTCTGACTACTACTCCTAATATGATGGAGAAAAATAACACAAACAGAATAGGAATACAAGCAGTTCAGAGGAATCATGGTGTATAGTTGGACTTGTTTTTTGCATGATTAATTGTAGGTGTTATAAATCTAGTCAATTTTTAATTGAAATAGTTCTCCATGTGTTTTTAATGTTAACAAATATGTGAATTCCTCTCTCCCTTTCTCTGTAGCCTATTCAGCACATGTATTTTTAAATGCACATATAGAACACTACCTGGTATCACACCTACATTCTTGTGAGGAGGCTAATTTGGCAAATACAATTTGTGAGAAATGATCACTCCTGTTAAACTCTGTTGGAACTGAAAATTTAACTTAGGGGTGTGTTTCCAAGAAGAACAACATTATAAATAAATCCATGTTCTAAAAGAAATAATTTTGCATCTGTGGAAGATATATATTTCATGATAAATTTCGATTGCTAATTTATTGTCTGTGTGTGTTTTTTTTTTGTATATATATATATATACACTCTCCAGATTTTTCAAAATATGAAATATATGTGTCTTATATACACTCACTAAATTCATTCATGTTCATGTATATGGATTTATAATCAACTTTTCACAAGATCATTCTCAGAAATATTCATCCACCTGAAATACATATTGTTTGCAGTACTGAAAACTAACTTCAGTTAATGTTGCATACAAATACTAATACTTCTACAGTAACTGACCCAGTTTAACATCAATGCAAGTACATTCCTATGTGACATGATGTGTATTTTGAAATTTATTTTAATTCAACACTGGTACATTACTATTTCTTCAATTTGTGCACATCATAGAATATATATTTCATCCACAAGTTAGCAAACTTATAGGCATTTGTTTCACTTTCAATCACTTCCTGCTTCAGAACACATAGATTCTTCCAGGTTTCTTGACTGGTCTTATCATGAGACTTCTTTCCAAATACATTATTTTTGATTTCCTTTATCACTTTTGAAGCAAAACTGACACTCACTTCATGATAAACCATAACTATAATATCACCATTAGATGTATAACTGGTTGGAAGGAATGATTTCATATCAATATAGTATTTCTTATATTTATTCTGATATCAGTTTAATCCATTATTTAAAGTGGAACCAGTTATATTATTTATTCACTATATGGTCTATTCATGCATTATCTCTATATTCATAGACACAGGGTACACCTCTTAGTATACCCAATACTAATTTATTCGTCTTCTAAATACTGCTCCCAGAAATGGTGGAAGAAATACTCATGTCACCTGATCTACATATGCATGTTACCACAGTAATATTCTGGACACAAAATGCAAAAGTCACACGTATGATTGTACCAAAGCCTAAATGGAAACTGAACATGGATTACTAAAAACATCCATATCCAGGTTGCCTAATGCTCTCAATGTCAATCCTATTGGTGACCACATTTTTGTTTCTTCCTACGATTATATATTCAACCTCAAAACTGTTGGAAATGTCTAGTTTTTTCACTCACTTTATACTTTGCCTGATTTCCTAATGTCTCTATTGATATCTACTTTCCTACATATTTTTCCCAGTTCAACATTGTGACTGACCCTTCACATGTGCTGACATTGACATTCACTCTCTAAACAAAACCCTATTACTAATGAACTTTGGTCCAAATCCTATACTCTATCTTCTTCCGAAACATACTGACTATCTTCCTGATCCTATCGACTATCCCTTTTTGAGTGGATGTACTCTACTACATTCAATCATCCGAGGTACAAGGTCCTATGCCATTGTATATCGATTTTTCTGAAATATGTATGCAGAACGTAATTCAAAGCTACGTGTCCCAATTTATTGCCCAATGCACTTCTGAGCTTCAAATCTTACCTAGATTTCTGTTTCCATACTTATATTTAACCACTATATTTCTATAAATTGCAGGTTCCCAATACCATTATTCATCCCGCAGAATGATTCCTAACCCAAATCGAACCTGTTATTAACCCTAACCATACACTGTTGCCTCAATCTAACATTACAAAAGAGCAGGGACAGGGCTATTCTTTCAATAAGGGATGTAGGTGATCTTCCAAATGCTGAGAACCTCAAAGTTCGATGTAGAAATTATCCCTGGAGAAGATGTAGGCAGCTATGAAGGACCTGAATGAGCAAAAGCCATCTTCCATGGCAAACAACCTGCACAGGACGAAGGGATGTGTATGCATCAGACTCTCTCTTCTTAATGTAGAGAGAAGATGGACCTAACCAGGCCTTCGTGGAGAGCTGTTCCATGGTGTCTATTTTGATATACCATTCTAACTAGTCAAATTGTCACAGGAAGTAGGGGCACCTTCCAACTCATGGGACCATTGTAAGCAAGTGTTAGGACAAAGTTGTTGCCAAGGCAGTGGCCTCATTCAGTTCCAAAGAAAGTGACATACCTCTTTTTCTTGGTGATGGAACTCTCTGAAATTGGGATGCAAGAAGCCAGGCACCAAGAGCCAGTCCCAGTCCCAGTCCCAGTGGGCTCACTTGTTTGGATTTACCAAGTACAGAGTCAGACCTTCTTGGTACCTAGTGATGTGAGGATGGCCAAATGCCAGTAGAGCTCTAAAGAGGGGCCTTTCTTGAGACAGCAGGTTGTGGCTAACCACTGGCTCCTCCCAGAATAACAGAGTTGGCCAAGGAGACAAGATCTGAGACCGGACAGGCCATTTCGAGTGGAACATAGTATGGTCCACCAGTCAGAGGACACTCCAGATAGTTAAAGACCTATTTTTGGGAAGGAGGTGCCTTTTTGGTTGTGGGTGTGAGTTTGTGGTTTTGTTTCATGTTCTGAGAATAGGTAGGAAAGGTGGTTGGTTTGGTTTGGAGTCGACTTTTTCTAGTAAGTCTTTAGACAAGGCGAGTGTTTCTATGTCTGTGTAGCCACTGTGTCCGTGGTTTTAGACATTAGAAACGAGAATGCATCAATGGAGGTGTCCTGTCTAGTAGAAAGATTCACAGCATTCATCCTGCACAATTGATTAATGGACTGTTGCTTGCCTTATGGATGGGAAACACCTACTAACTTCCTAAGTTGCTGTTTTCTTCCTGAATTCTGGCCACTCTCCAGAATAGTATCATGGTTTATTGTCCAAGATATGTACCACCTCCAAACTCTGTGACATGGCCATGTCCTTGATAGCTGAAGGGAATGGGAACATCTCAGAAAACTCAGATACCAGTGTGACCAGTAAAGTCTCAGTGGAGAAACCCTGCTTGGCTCCATTTGCTTATCTATGTTTCTGTTGCCTTGAATGTCACGAAGGTCTTTGCCTCAGGCCACCCCTTTGTGAAGCCTGAAGAAATAGTTTTCAAATGGAAATGAATGGGCATCACCTGTGGCTCTTTGCTTAATTGCTCTGGAAAGGGATGTGTCTTAATCAGACACTAGGCCCTGTTTGAGGCTGTGGCTAAAATTCTCAGCTCCTGATAGATCTAAAGAAGATCCCATGTGTGCATCCAAACCAAAATGGCAAAAAATCTGTCATTGTGGATGAAGTCTCTTGACTTCTTCTGTTTGGTTCCTGACCTCCATCAAGTGAGAATAGGGATCCTTTGGATCAAATGAGTTCTTCAAATTCCTGCAGAACTGCTTGGGTTGTCTCATGATGCCAAATCACATTAAGAATCTATACCTGACAGTCAGTAGGCCTCAAATTGGAGAAGCAGAGCAGTATTTATGGCAGGCCTATTTGATCACTCCTGGTTCATAAGAAGGGTGAACAGGCCACCCTTACTTTGGACATATCAGGGGCAAGGGTGCATTATTTGGACACTGTCTTGGGCTGCACCACTCTTGGAAACCTGCAGCCAGAGTTAATGATGAGTGTTTATATGGTTAAAGATAAGGGCAATGTGGGAATGTTTTGGTTTCAAATGTGGTCATTTTTGTGGCGTTTGGAATAGATGACTGGGTCCACATGGGCTTGAACTCTGGTGTGATTCCCCTTAGAAACTGAGTTCTGAAACTGACCTCAGAGAAGTATTGCCATGAGTTGTGTTGGGATTGTAGGAGGCCATGCATAAGAGTCGCCCTTGAAACCTGAGATCTAGGCCCAGGAATGCTTTCAACAGAGCACTGAGAATCTCAGCAAGGATATCACATGATTTTATTCTGAAAAACTTGGCAGCCACAGTTAAGAGTCAAAACACACAAGGACCTCACATTATAGACCTTAAAGGGCCTTTCTTCATGTGACCTTTTGGGCACACTCTGGGAAGCCTTGCCTGTGAGAGTTCCTCAGAGCTTTCATTGAAATGAGCTTCCTCACCATTTAATGGTTCCGGGATGAATGGAAACCCCAAAGTGCCTTCAACTTCATTCTTGAAAAATGGATAGATAAATATCATAAAATTTTTGAAATTCCCAATGACCAGGTGGCACTGGATAACCATTGGATGTCCCATTGCTGATCATGAGTGTACCAGACAGTGCCTTGATTTACTGGGTTTCTTGAAAATGGTGTAGAACAGAGATGCCAGTAAGTTAGAGCGTGCTGAGTAGTGGGCCTAGAGCAGTGGTGTGCAGGTGTGTGATAATACATCTGTGGTTTGGCCATGTGGATATTACATTGGCTTCCAAATTGCTTGTGACTGACTTCGTGCAGCCAGCAGACCATTATATGAAATGGCATCTTGTAATATGGAGAGGTTTCAGGGCAATGTTCAGAATCAGGTTGGTATGGTCAAGGGGGCAAGCAATGTGGGATAGAAGCCAAGTTGGGGCATTCTCCTGCAGACCCTGACCCACCACATGTTACAGGACTCCCTCCAGCACTGTTTCCCAGTTGAATTCCTTGTATGTCGTGAAGCAAATACAAAACACCCAGTGCAGCAGCAAGAAACACCAGGAAAAGTGGAGGATGACCAAATGGCTTCAAAGTCCACATGGGGAGACACTTAACCCCCAGTGACCACAGTTTAGCTACAAAGAGTGAATTCAGCACTGCAGCCTCATGTTCATTGGAAAATAAGAAACCATGTCCTCCAGGTCACATAGATGCAGACCAAACTTTGATGGTCTCACTACAAAGGAAGTTAAGCTCCTGACAACAACATACATTTCAACTACCCAAACTCAGAGGCAGTTTCTCAAGAAGTCTTTGGGCCAGCATAGCTCCATGTTTGTGGAGGGTTTACACTGTCCTTTACTTTTGGAAACTGTTCTACCACCTCCATAGTTGTGTAATGCTGAGCATTTTCCAGTCCAGATATGTATTCACATATTTTCTAACTCTTCTCCTCTAATTGTGTCATACTAGGGGCGAAGATAATTTCAAGGCATTCTTCTGGATGAGAGTGGGAATATTTTTTGTAGCACATATTTTCATGCATATTAGATTGATTTTCCTATTTTCTACTTGAAATACTGAATCCCTGACACTAACCCATAACCTACTATACTCTGACTACTAATCCTAATATGATGGAGAAAAATATCTCAAACAGAATAGAAATACAAGCATATCAGAGGAGGCATAGTGTATAGTTGGACACGGCTTTTGCGTGACAAAGTGTTGGTGTTATAAATCTAGTCAATTTGTAATTGATATAGTTCTCCATGTGTTTTTAAAGTTAACAAATATGTGAATTCCTCTCTCCCATTCTATGTAGCTTATTCAGCACATCTATTTTTATATGCATATATAGAATCCTACCTGGTATCACACGTACATTCTTGTCAGGTGTCTGACTTGGCAGATACAAATTGTGAGAAGTGATCACTCCTCCTAAACACTGTGGGATCTGAAAATTCATCCTCTCTGTGAGCTTCCTAGTTGAACAATATTATACATAATTCAATGTTCAGGAAAATGAATATTTTTCAATCTGTGGATGATATATATTTCATGATGAATTTCGATTGGCATATATACTACTACTTTTTAATGTGTGTGTGTGTGTGTGTGTGTGTGTATACACACTCCAGATGTTTTAAAATATTAAATATATGTGTCTTATTATACACTCCTTAATTTCATTCTAGTTCATGTATGTGGATTTATAGTCAACATTTCACAAGATTATTCTCGGAAATATTCAACCACCTGAAATACTATTTGTTTCCTATTACTGAAAATTAACTTCAGTGAATCGTGAATACAAATCCTAATATTTCTACAATAATTGACCCAGTTTCTCATTAATGCAAATAGATTCCTATGGGACATGATGTGTATTTTTATGTTCATTCTTATTCACCACTGGTATTTTACTATTTCTTCAGTTTATGCACATTGTAAGATATATATTTCATCCACAAGTTACAAAATCATAGGCATTTGTTTCACTTTCAATCATTTTCTGCTTCGAAACACATGTATTCCTCCATGTTTCTTGACTGGTCTTCTCATGAGACTTCTTTCCAAATACATTATTTTCGATTTCCATAATCACTTTTGAAGCAAAACTCACACACCCTTCATAATAATCCATAACCCCAATATTACCATTAGATGTATAACTGGTTGGAATGAATGATTTTGTATCAATATAATATTTCTTATATATTTTCAGATATCAATTCAATCCATGATTTAAAGTGAAACCGGTTATATTATTTATTCACTGTACAGTCTATTCATGCTTTTTCTTTAT
This sequence comes from Callospermophilus lateralis, assembly GCF_048772815.1. Classification (NCBI taxonomy): domain Eukaryota; kingdom Metazoa; phylum Chordata; class Mammalia; order Rodentia; family Sciuridae; genus Callospermophilus; species Callospermophilus lateralis. The sequence goes on along the minus strand of NW_027512528.1, from coordinate 414,836 downwards.
ATTCATAGACACAGGGTACACCTCTTTGTAAACCCAATACTAATTTATACGTCTTCAAATTATTGGTCTCAGAAATGATGGAAGAAATACTCATGTCACCTTATCTACATATACATTTTATCACAGTAATATTTGGACACAAAAAGAAAAGGTCACACTTATGTTTGTACCAAAGCCTAAATGTAAAGTGAATATGGATTACTAAAAACATCCATGTCCAAGTTGCCTAATGCTCTCAAAAATCAATCCTATTTGTGACAACATATTTGTTTCTTGCTAAGTTTATATATTCAAACTCAACCCTGTTGAAAACATCTAATCCTTTCTCTCACTTTATACTTTTCCTGATTTCATAATGTCTCTATTGATTGCTTTCCTACATATTTTCCCCAGTTCATCATTGTGACTGACTCTTCACATGTGCTGACATTTCCATTCACACTCTAATCGAAACCCTATTGCTAAGAAACTTTTGTTCCAAATCCTATACTCACTCTTCCTCCTAAACCTACTGACTATCTTCCTAATCCTACCTATTAACGCTTTCTGACTGGATGTTCTCTTCTACATTCAATAATCCAAGGTACAGGGTCTTATGCCATTGTGTATCGATCTCTCTGAGACATCTCTGCAGAACATAATTCAATGCTAAGTATCACAATCCCTTGATCCCAATGCTAAGTATCACAATCCCTTGAAGCCCAATCCCCTTCTGGGCTTCAAATTTTACTTAGATTTCTGTTTTCCTACATACATTTCACCTCATTATTCTTGTACAATTATTCATCCAGCAGAATAATTTCTAACCCAAATCGAACATGTTATTAACCCTAACCATACACTGTTCCCTCAATCTAACTTTACAGATGAGCAGGGACAGAGTTGGTCTTACAATATAGGAATGTAGGGGATCTTCCACCTGCTGAGAACCACAAAGTTCCATGCAGAAATGATCACTGGAGAAGATGTAGGCAGCTATGAAGGACCTGAGAGAGCAAAAGTCATCTTCCCTGGCAAACAACATGGTCAGAATGAAGGGTTGTTTCTGAATCAGCCTCTCTCTTTTTAATGTAGAGAAGATGGACCAAACCAGGCCTGTGTGGAGAGCTGCTCCCGGGTGCCTATGGTTGATATAGCATTCTAACTTGTGAAAGTGTCACAGGAAGTAGGGGCAGCCTCTTTCTCATGGTAGACTTGGAAGCAACTGTTAGGACAAAGAGGTTGCCAAGGCAGTGATCTGATTCAGTTCCTGAAGGAAGTGACCTCACATCACTTCTTTGGTGATGGAACTCTCTGAACTTGGGATCCAGGAAGACAGGAACCCATAGCCAGTCCAGTCCCAGTTTCAGTGGTCTCCTTGTTTGGATTTACCAAGGACACAGACATTCATTTTTGGTACCTACTTATGTGAGGATGTCCAAAACGCAGGAAAGCTCTGAAGAGGGGTTTTTCCTGAGAAAGCAGGTAGTGGCACACTGCTAACTCCTGACAAATTCACAGAGTTGCACAAGGAAAGCAGGTCTGAGACAGGAAGGCCATTTATTTGGAACATACTATGGCCCACGAGTCAGTGGAAACTCCAGATAGTCACAGACCAACTTGGGGGAAGGAGGTGTCTTTGTGGGTGTGGGTGGGGATTTGTGAATTTGTCTCATGTTCTGAGAATGGGTAGGAATGGCGGTTGGTTTGTTTTGGCGGGACCTGTTTGTAGTAAGTCGTTTGACAAGGCATGTGTTTGGATATCAGTGTATCCCACTGTGCCCCTGGTTGTAGACATTAGAAAAGAAAATGCATCAATGGATGAGTCCTGTCTAGTTGAAATCTTCTCAGCATTCATCCTGCCCGATTTATGAATGGACTGTGGCTTGTATTATAGATGGGCAACACCTACTATCTTCCTAAGTTCCTGTTTTCTTCCTGAATTGTGGGCACTCTCCAGAATAGACTGATGGTTTTGTGTCCAAAATATGTACCACCTCCAAGCTCTGTGACATGGCCATGTACTACATAGCTGAAGGGAATGGTGAGCATCTCAGAAAACTCAGATATCAGTGTGACCAGGAAAGTCTCAGTGGAGAAACCCTGCTTTGGGAATTTTGCTTACCTATTGTTCTGTTGCACTGAATGTCAGGAACATCTTTGCCTCAGGCCACCCCTTTGTGAAGCATGAAGAAAACAGTTTTCAAATCGAAATAAATGGGCATCACCTGTGGCTCTTTGCTTAATTGCTTTGGAATGGGATGTGTCTGATTCAGGCTCTTGGCCCCCTGTGAGGCTGTGGCCTAGATTCTCAGAACCTGAGGGATCTAAAGAAAGATCTCTTGTGTATCCAAAACCAAAATGGTCAAAAGAGCAGTCATTGTGGATGAAGTCTCTCGAATTCTTCTAAGGATCCTGACCTCCATCAAGTGAGAATCAAGATCTTTTTGCTCAAATGAGTTTTTCAAAGCCCTGAAGAGGCTAGCCCAGAGGTGCTTGGTTTTTCTCATGACTCCATTTAACATTAAGAATCTAAACCCAAGAGTCAGTAGGCCTAAAATTGGAAAATCGAAGCAGTATTAACAGCAAGCCTTTTTGATCACTCATGGTTCACCGGAAGGGTGTCCAGGCCACCATGACATTAGGCAAATGAGGGGCAAGGGAGCTTATTTTGGATACTGTCTTAGGCTGCGCAACTCATGAAAACCACCAGCCAGTGGTTATGATGTGTGTCTATATGGAAGAAGATGAGGGCCATGTGGGAGTGTTTTGGTTTTAATTGTGGTCATTTGTGTGGCATTTGGAAGAGATGACTGGGTCCACCTGGGATTGAACTCAGGTGTGATTTACCTTAGAGACTGAGTTCTGGAACTGACCTCAGAGAAGTATTGCCATGAATTGTGTTGGGATTTTAGCAGGCCATGCATGAGAGTCACCCTTGGAAACTGAGATCTAAGCCCAGGGTTCCTGTCCACAGAGCACTGAGAATCTCAGCAAGGATATCACATGATTTTATTTTGAAAGACTTGACAGCCATAGTTGAGAGTCAAAACACACATGGACCTCACATTGTAGACCTCAATGGGCCTGGCTTCATGTGACCTTGGGCCACTCTTTGGGAAGCCTTTCCTGTGAGAGTTCTCCAGAGCTTTCATCGAAATGAGCTTACTCAATATTTAATGGCTCCTGAATGAATTTAAACCCACAGTGCCTCCAACTTCATCCTTCAAAAATGGCTAGATAACTACCACCAAATTTTGAAATTCCCATGACCAGGTGGCACTGGAGAACCTTTGGATGTCCTGTTGCTGATCATGAGTGTACCAGAAAATGCCTTCATTGACTGCGTTTCATGAAAATGGTGTAGAACAGAGATGCCAGTAAGTTGGAGCCTGCTGAGTAGTGGGCCTAGAGCAGTTGTGTGCAGGTGTGTGACAATACATCTGTGGTGGGGTCATGTGGATCTTACATTGGCTTTCAAATGGCTTGTGACTGACATGGTGCAGCTAGCAGAACTTTGTATGTAAAGGCATCATGTTACATGGAGAGTTTTCAGGGCAATATTCAGAATCAAGTTCCTATGGTAAAGGGGGCAAGCAATGGGGGATAGAAGCCTGGTTGGTGCATTCTCCTGCAGACCTTGACACACCATACATTACAGGACTCCCTCTAGCATTGTGTCCCAGTTTAACTCCTTGTATGTCATGAACCAAATACAAAACACCCACTGCAGCAGCAAGAAACACCACGAAAAGTGGAGCATGACCAAATGATTTCAAAGTCCAGACGGGGAGACACTTATCCCCCAGTGGCCACAGTTTAGCTACAAAGAGTGAATTCAGCACTGCTGCCTCATGTTCATTGGACAATAAGAATTCATGTCCTCCAGGTCACAAAAATGCAGACCCAAGTTTGATGGTCTCACTACAAAGGAAGCTAAAGCTTCTGACAACAACATATATTTCAAGTACCCAACCTCATTGTCAGTATCTCCAGAAGTGTTTAGGCCAGCAGAGTTCCATGTTTGTGGAGTTTTACCCTGTCCCTAAGGTTTGGAAACGTCTCTTCCACCTCAAAGGTTGTGAACTACTGAGCATTTTCCATTCTATGTATGTATTCACAGATTTTCTAACTCTTCTCCTCTAATTGTTTCTTACATGGGGCGTGGTTATTTCAAGCCATTGTTCTGAATGAGAGTGGGAATTTTTTTGTGTGTAGCACGTATTTGCATACACATTGGATTCATTTTCCAATTTTCCATTCGAAATACTGAATCCCTGACACGAACCCATACCCTACTAGACTCTGACTACTAATTCTAATATGATGCAGAAAAGTAACACAAACAGAATTGAAATACAAGCAGTTCAGACGAGGCATGGTGTATAGTTGATCTTGCCTTTTGCATGATAAATGTTAGGTGTTATAAATCCAGTCTATTTTTAATTGAAATAGATCTCCATGTGTTTTTAAAGTTAACAAATATGTGAATTCCTGTCTCCCTTTGTCTGTAGCCTATTCAGCAATGTATTTTTATATGCACATATCAAATCCTACCTGGTGTCACACCTACATTCTTGTGAGGTGACTGACTTGGGAGATACAATTTGTGAGAAGACATCACTCCTCCTAAACGCTGTTGGAACTGAAAATTCAAATAATGGGTGAGCTTCCTAGTAGAACAACATTATACATAAATCCCTGTTAAGAAAATTGAATATTTTTGGATCTGTGATTGATGTATATTTCATGGTGAATTTCGATTTGCATATATGTTGCTACATTTTAATATCTGTGTGTGTGTGGGTGTGTGTGTGTATACACACACACACCCACACACTCTCCAGATTTTTCAAAATATGAAATATATGTATCTTATTTACACTCCCTAAATTCATTTATGTTCAAGTATGTGGATTTATAATCAACTTTTCACAAGATTTTTCGCAGAAATATTTATCCACCTGAAATACATATTTGTTTCCTAGTACTGAAAACTAACTTCAGTGAATGGTACATACAAATCCTGTTGCTAGCCACAGCCAAGGTTCTCCAGTAAGGACCATATGTACTTTTGAACAACCAAAGGCAGGCATGGTCCCTAAGCCACATGCTTGTTGTTTAAACAGAGAGGGGGAGATGTTGAGAGCCACAGCCAAAGGGGCCCCAGGAAACCTCCAACTGCCAGCAAACTTCCAGCTGCCGGCTGATGATTGGCTCACAGCGGCCCCAGCAACATCTAGCTGATTGGCTCCTCTGTGGTGATGCTCAATGGGATGTTTCCTTGCCCTTTCAGACAACGGAGCTGCTCATTGGTGGACTTTTTTGGCTCCACCCATGTGACCCAGCCAATCGGCCTCAAAAGGAGGAGGCTTGTGGTTGAGGGAGAGGCTTGTGGGAAGACTGTGGTGGCAGTTGGGCTCTGAGGGTTTTTCCTGAGAAGCTGTTTTGTTTGGTTTGTGTGGTTCTAAAAATAAAGTTCGTTTCTTTTGACAATTGGCTCCTGAATTGTGCCCAGTCAGACTGATGATAATCATGTAAAATGTTGATTTTAAATCCACATACATGAACTTGAATGAATTTAGAGAGTGTATAATAAGACACATTTATTTCATATTTTGGAAAATCTGGGAAATCTCGTGAATATATATATATATATATGTATATATATACATATATATATATATATACATATATATATATATATATATATATATACATACATACATATATATACATATACACACACACACAACAATAAAATGTAGCAATATATATGCCAATCAAAATTTATCATGAAATATATATCATCCACATATCTAAAAATATTCATTTTACTGAACATGGATTTATGTATGATGTTGTTCACTAGGAAGCTCACCCATAGGTTGAATTTTCAGTTCCATCAGTATTTAGGGGAAGTTATCTATTCTCATAATTTGTATATTCCAAAGTCAGTGAGCTCACAAGAATGTACGTGTGTTACCAGGTAGGAGTCTATATATGCATAAAAATATACATGTTCTAAAGAGGCTACAGAGAAAAGGAGACAGGAATTTACATATGTGTTAACTTTGAAAACTCATGGAGAAATATTACAATGAAAAGTTGACTAGATTCATAACACATATCCTTGATAAAGGAGAAGGAAAATCCAAGTATATACCATGCCTCCTACAAAAGGCCTGTATTTCTATTCTGTTAGGTTTCTTTTTCTCCATCATTTTAGGATAAGTAGTCAGAGTCTAGTAGGGTATGGGTTAGTGTCCGGAATTCAGTATTTCAAATGGAAAATAGGATAATGTATCCAATGTGTATGCAAATATGTGCTACACAATAATCTTCCCACTCTCACCTAGAACAATGCCTTGACATTACCTTTGCCCCAAGTGAGACACAATTAGAGGAGAAGAGTAAGAAAATCTGTGAATACATATCTGGAATGGAAAATTCTCAGGAGTTCTCAACCTGGGAGCAGGTAGAGGAGTTTCCAGAAGTAAGGAACTGGGTAAACACACCACAACCATGGAGGTCTGCTGGAAAAAAGACTTCTGGAGAAACTGCCTCTGAGGTGTGGCACTTGAAATATATGTTGTTGTCAGTAGCTTTGTCTTCATTTGTAGTGAAACCATCAAAGCTGGGTCTGAATCTATGTGACCTGGAGAACATGGTTTCTTATTTTCCAATGAACCTGAGGCAGCAGTGCTGATTTTTCTCTTTGTAGTTAAACAGAGGCCACTGGGCCAAAGTGTCTAACTGTGTGGACGATGAAGCCATTTAGTCATCCTTCAATTTTCATAGTGTTTCTTGGTGCTGAACTGGGAGTTTGGTATTTGCTTCAAGAAATACAAGGAGTTCAACTGGGACACAGTGTTGGAGGGAGTTCTGTGACATGTGGTGGGTCAGAGTCTCCAGGAGAACGCACCAATCCGGCTTCTATCCCACATAGCTTGCCCCCTTGACCATAGCAACCTGATTCTGAACATTGCCCTGAAACCTCTCCATATAACAAGATGCCTTTGCATATAAGGGTCTGCTGGGTGCACCATGTTAGCTAAAAGCCATTTGGAAGTCAATGGCAGATCCACATGGCACCACCATAAATATTTTATCACACACCTGCACACCACAACTCTGGGCCAACTACTCCGCAGTCTCCATCTAACCGGCATCTCTGTTCTACACCACTTTCATTATACCCAATCAATCAAGGCACTGTCTGGTACACTAATGATCAGCAACAGGACATCAAAGGTTCTCCAGTGCCACCTCATCATGCGAATTTCAAAAATTTCATGGTATTTATCTAGCCATTTTACAAGGATGAAGTTGGAGGCATTATTTGTTTCAATTCTTTCAGGAATTATTCAATGTTGAGGAAGCTCATTTCAAGGAAAGTTCTGGAGAACTCTCACAGGCAAGGCTTTCCAAAGAGTGGCCAAATAGTCACATGAAGCCAGGCCAATTGAGGTCTACAATGTGAGGTCCATGTGTGTTTTGACTCTCAACTATGTCTGGCAAGTATTTCAAAATAATATCATATGATATTCTGTCTGAGATTCCCAGTGCTCTGTGGAAAGCCACCCCGGGCCTAGATCTCAGTTTCAACAGGCGACTCTCATGGGTGGCCGCCTAAAATCCCAACACAAATCATGGCAATACTTCTCTGAGGTAAGTTCCAGAACTCAGTCTCTAAGGGGAATCACACCAGAGTTCAAGCCCTGGTGGACCCAGTCATCTCTTCCGACTGCCACATAAATGACCACAAGGAAAACCAAAAAACTTTCATATGGCCCTCATCTTCTTCCATATAGACGCTCATCATAACCTCTGGCTTGACGTTTCCTTGAGGGGCACAGCCCAAGACAGTGTCCAAAATAATCTCCCTTTCCTCTCATTTGCCTAAAGTCAAGGTGGCCTGGAGACCCATTCTGTGAACCAGGAGTGATCAAATAACCCTGACTTTAGTACTGCTCTGCTTCTCTAATTTGAGGCCTACTGTCTGTGGAGTATAGATTCTTGATGTGAATTGGAGTAATAAAAAAACCCAATAACCCATTGTCTACCCTCTGCAGGGTTTTGAAGAACTCATTTGACCCAATAAATCCCTATTCTCATTTTATGGAGGTCAGGAACCTTACAGAGGAAGGTGAGAGACTTCATCCTCAATGAATGCTTTTTGGGCCATTTTGGTTTTTGATGTGCCTTCTGGAATGTTACATATGTTTTTTTTTTTTTGGTTTTAGTGCCTTCTGGAATGTTACATAATTTTTTTCTTTAGACATTATTGCCAGAGTTCCTATCTTCATCCCAGTGCAGGTGAAATCAAAGATAATTCCAGTCTACAGCTTCTGCAATAGCCATCCCTGTACTGCTTGCAGAACTTGCCTGGACACATGTGAACTCACCTAAATGCATTGTGAACTATCTGTTGGTGCAGCGACTTGTTGTAGTGTTGGGGTATATTTGCTGATGATGTCATCGGTGGTACAATTTTTCCAAAAGGAGCCATAAATTGGCTTGGTGTATCTTCCTCCCTTCTGCGTGTCATGATCGTCCAGCTAAAATTTGGGGGGGCCAACAGAAGTGAGGCAAAGAACCTCACCCACCCCCGCTGGTACAAAGACCTCTCCACAGGTGTGGCTCTATACTGGACGGGTAGTCAGTGACGGGTAAGATCCAATTGCAATGGTACCAACTTAACGGGTAAAGACCATATGTACTATTGGACAACCTAAGGCAGGCACGGTCCCTAAGCCACATGCGTGTTGTTTAAACAGAGAGGGGAAGATGTTGAGAGCCACAGCCGAAGGGGCCCCAGCAAAATTCCTGCTGCCAGCAAACTTCCAGCTGCCGGCTGATGATTGGCTCACAGCGGCCCCAGCAACAACTAGCTGATTGGCTCCTCTGCGGTGATGCTCAATGGGCTGTTTCCCTGCCCTTTCAGACCACAAAACTGCTCATTGGGGGACTTTTTTTTGACTTTGCACACATGACCCAGCCAATCGGCCTCAAGAGCAGGAGGATTGTGGGAGGCGGAGAGAGGCTCATGTGGGAGGGAGAGGTTTTGGGAAGCCAGTGGTGGCAGTTGGGGCTCTGAAGGTTTTTCCTGAGAGGCTGTTTTGTTTGGCGTGTGTGGTTCTAAAAATAAAGTTCGTTTCTTTTGGCAAGTGGCTCCTGATTGTGCCCAGCAAGACTGCGGCATTATCCTAATATTTCTACAATAACTGACCCAGTTTAACATCAATGCAAGTAGATTCCTGTGGGAGAGGACATGATGTGTATTTTGACGTTCATTTTTATGTAACAGTGGTACATTACTATTTCTTCAGTTTATGCACATCATAGGATATATATTTGATCCACAAATTCACAAATATATAGGCATTTGTTTCACTTTCAATCACTTTCTGCTTCAAAACACATGTATTCCTCCAGGTTTCTTGACTGGTCTTTTCATGAGACTTCTTTCCAAACACATTATTTCCGATTTCCATAATCACTTTTGAAGCAAAACTCACACATTCTTCATGAAAAACCATAATGCTGATATAACCATTAGATATATTACTGGTTGGAATGAAGGATTGTATATCAATGTAAGATTTTCTGTATATTTTCAGATATCAATTCAATCCATTATTTAAAGTTAGAACCAGTTATAATATTTATTTACAGTATGGTCTATTCATGCATTATTTCTATAATTATAGACACAGTGTACACCATTTTTACCTCCAAAAATAATTTATACGTCTTCAAAATATTGCTCCCAGAAATGGTGGAAGAAATACTCATGTCACCTGATCTACATATACATTTTACCACAGTAGTATTCTGCACACAGAAAGAAGAGGTCAAACTTATGTTTGTACCAAAGCCTAAATGAAAAGTGAGCATGGATTACGGAAAACATCCATGTCCATGTTGCCTAATGCTCTCAAAATTTCATCCTATTGGTGACTACATGTTTGTTTCTTCCTAAGATTATATATTCAAACTCAAGCCTGTTGAAAATGTATAATTCTATCACTCACTTTATACTTTGCCTGATATCCTAATGTCAATTGATATCTGCATTCCTACTTTTTTCCCCAGTTCATCCTTTTGACAGACTCTCCACATGTGCTGACAATTGCATTCACTCTATCCGAAACCCTACATCTAAAGATCTTTTTATCCAAATCCTATACTCACTCTTCTTTCAAAACCTACCAACTATCTTACTAATCCTACAAATTATCCCTTTTTGACTGGATGTTCTCTTCAACATTCAATAAACCAAGGTACAAGTAATTATGCCATTGTATATCGATTTATCTGAGACATCTGTGCAGAATATAATTCAAAGCTAAGAATCCCAGCTAAGGGTCCAATGCAATTCTGGGCTTCAAATATTACCTAGATGTCTGTTTTCATACTTATAATTCACTTATATTCTTATAAATATCGCACGTTCCCAATACCATAATTCATCCCGCAGAATGATTCCTAACCCAAATGGAACATGTTATTAACCCTGACCATACACTGTTCTCTCAATCTAACTTTACTGAAGAGCAGGGACAGAGTTGGTCTTTCAATACAGAAATTAGGGGATCTTCCACTTGCTGAGAACCTCCAAGGTCATTAAAGAAATGATTCCAGGATTAAATGTAGGCAGCTATGAATGACGTCAGAGAGCAAAAGTCATCTTCCATGACAAACAACCTGGTTAGCATGAAGGGATGTGTCTGAATCAACATTTCTCTTCTTAATGTATAGAAGATGGACCAAACCATGCCTATCTGGAGAGCTTTTTTTGGGTGCCTATGGTTGATATACCATGCAAAATTGTGAAAGTTTCACTGGAAGTAGGGGCAGCCTCCAACTCATTGGACTCTTGGAAGCAACTGTTAGGACAAATTGGTTGCCAAGGCAGTAACCTGATTCAGTTCCTGAAGGAAGTGACCTACGTCACTTCCTTGGTGAAGGAATTCTCTGAACTTGGGATCCATGAAGACAGGCACCCAGAGCCAGTCCCAGTCCCAGTCCCAGTGGGCTCACTTGTTCGGTTTTACCAAGGACAGGGTCAGTCTTTCTTGGTACCTACCTATGTGAGGATGGCCAAAGGCCAGGAGAGCTCTGAAGAGGGACCTTTTCTGAGAAAGCAGGTAGTGGCTCACCGCTGGCTCCTGACAACTTCACAGAGTTCGCCAAGGAGACCAGATCTGAGTCAGGACAGGACATTTCGGGAGAACATTGTATGGCCCACCAGTCAGAGGACACTCTGGATAGTCACAGACCTACTTGGGGGAAGGAGGTGCCTTTGTGGGAGTGGTTGTGGTTTTGTGGTTTTGTCACATGTTCTGAGAATAGGTAGAAAATGCAGTTTGTTTGGTTTGGATTGCACTGTTTCTAGTAAGTCGTTTGACATGTGAGTGTTTCTATGTCTGTGTATCCCACTGTGTCTGTGGTTGTAGACATTAGAAAAGAGAATGAATTAATGGATGTGTCCTGTCTAGTAGAAAGCTTCCTGGCATTCATCCTGCCCAATTGATGAATGGACCGCGGCTTGCCTTCTGGATGGGCAAAACCTACTATCTTCCTAAGATCCTGTTTTCTTCCTGAATTCTGGCCACTCTCCAGAATAGGCTCATGGTTTTGTGTCCAAGATATATACAACCTCCAAGCTCTGTGACATGACCATGTACTTGATAGCTGAAGTGAATGGGGAGCATCTCAGAAAACTCAGATATCAGTGTGACCAGGAAAGTCTCAGTGGAGAAACCCTGCTTTGGGTCTTTTGCTTACCTGTTTTTCTGTTGCCCTAAATGTCAGGAAGGTCTTTGCCTCTGGCCACCCCTTTGTGAAGCCTGAAGAAAACAGTTTTCAAATGAAAATGAATGGGCATCACCTGTTGCTATTTGCTTAATTGCTTTGTAAAAGGATGTGTCTGAATCAGCCTCTTGGTTCTGTGTGAGGTTGTGGCTTAGATTCTCAGCACCTGATGCATCTAAAGATAGATTCCATGTGTGCATTCAAAACAGAAATGGCAAATGAGTCTCTTGCCTTCCTCTATTAGATTCCTGACCTTCATCAAGTAAGAATCAGGATCCTTTAGTTCAAATGAGTTCTTTGAACCCCTGCAGAGGTGCTTGGGTTTTCTGATGACTCCAAATCACATAAAGAATCTATACCTGACAGTCAGTAGGCCTCAAATTGGAAAAGCAGAGCAGTATTAACTACATCCCTATTTGATCAGTTCTAGTTCACAGTAAGGGTGTGTAGGCCACCCTGACTTTCGGCAAATTAGGGGCAAGGGAGCTTATTTTGGACAGTGTCTTGGTCTGCGCCCCTCATGGAAACCTCCAGCGAGAGGTTATGATGAGTGTCTATATGGAAAAACATGAGGGCCATGTGGGAGTGTTTTGGTTTCAATTGTGGTCATTTGTGTGGCAGTTGGAAAAGATGACTGTGTCCACCTGGGTTTCAACTCTTGTGGGATTCCCCTTGGAGACTGAGTTCTGGAACTGACCTTAGAGAAGTATTGCCATGAATTGTGTTGGGATTTTCGGAGGCCACACATGAGAGTCACCCTTGGAAACTGAGATCTAGGCCCAGGGTGGCTTTCCACAGAGCACTGGGAATCTCAGCGAGGATATCACTTGATTATATTCTGAAAGACTTGGAAGCAATAGTTGAGAGTCAAAACACACATGGACCTCACATTGTAGACCTCAATGTGGCTGGCTTTATGTGACATTGGGCCACTCTTTCGGAAGACTTGCCTGTGAGAGTTCTCTAGAGCTTCCATTGAAATGAGCTTCCTCAACATTTAATGGTTCCTGAATTAATTGAAACCCACAGTACCTCCAACTTCATCCTTGAAAAATGGCTAGAAAATACCATGAAATTTTTGAAATTTCCATGACCAGCTGGCACTGGAAATCCATTTGATGTCCTGGTGCTTATCATGAGTATACAAGACAGTGTCTGGTTTGACTGAGTTTCATGATAATGGTGTAGAAAAGAGATGCCAGTAAGTTGGAGCCTGCTGAGTAGTGGGCCAAGAGCAGTAGAGTGTAGGTGTGTGAAAAAACATCTGGGGTGCGGCCACGTGGATCTGCCATTGGCTTAGAAATGGTTTGTGACTGACATGTGCAGCTAGCAGACCTTTGGATGTAAAGGCATCTTGTTGAATGGAGAGGTTTCAGGGCAATGTTCAGAATCATATTGCTATGGTCAAGGGGGCAACTATGTGTGATAGAAGCCTGCTTGGTACATTCTCCTGCCGATCCTGACCACAACACGTGACAGAACTCCCTGCAGCACTGTATCGCAGTTAAACTCCTTTATTTCGTAAAGTAAATACCAAACTTTCAGTGCAGCATCAAATAACATGACGAAATGTGAAGGATGATCAAATGGCTTCACAGTCCACACGGGGAGACACTTAGCCCCCAGTATCCCCAGTTTGCCTACAAAGAGAGAATTAAGCACTGCTGCCTCGTGTTTATATGAAAATAAAAAACCATGTTCTTCAGGTCACATAGATGCAGACTCAGCTTTGATGGTCTCACTACAAAGGAAGCTAAAGCTCCTGACAACAACATATATTTCAAGTGCCCAACCTCAGAGGCATTTTCTCAAGAAGTCTTAAGGCCGACACAGCTCCATGTTTGTGGTATTTACCCTGTCCCTTACTTTTGGAAACTCCTCTACCACCTTCAAGGTTGTGAACTCCTGAGCATTTTCCATTCCAGATATTTATTATGAACTCAATCAACAACAAGTGCTGGTGAGGATGTGGAGAAAAGGGTAAACTTGTACATTGCTGGTGGGACTGCAAATTGGTGCAGCCAAATTGGAAAGCAGTATGGAGATTTCTTGTAGAACTGGGAATGGAACCACCATTTGACCCAGGTATTCCCCTTCTCAGTCTATTCCCTAAAGACCTAAAAAAAATGCTACAGGGACACTGCTACATTGATGTTCATAGCAGCACAATTTACAATAGCAAGACTGTGGAACCAACCTAGATGCACTTCCATAGATGAATGGATAAAAAATGTGCCATTTATACACAATGGAATATTACTCTGCATTAAAAAATGACAAAATGATATAATTTGCAGAGAAATGGATGGCATTAGAGCAGATTATGCTAAGTGAAGCTAGCCAATCCGTAAAACCAAATGCCAAATGTCTTTATTGATATAAAGAGAGTAACTAAGAACAGAGTAGGGACGAATAGAATGAGAAGAAAATTAACATTAAACAGGGATGAGAGGAGGAAGAAAAAGGGAGAGAGAAGGGAAATTGCATGGAAATAAAAGGAGACCCTCAGGGTTATATAAATTACATACAAGAGGAGGTGAGGGAAAGGAAAAAATTATACAAGGGGGAGAAATGAATTACAGTAAAGAGGTAGAGAGAGAAGAGGGGAGGGGAGGTAAGGGGAGGGGGATAGTAGAGGTTAGGAAAGGCAGCAGAATACGACAGACACTAGTATGGCAATATGTAAATCAATGGATGTGTAACTGATGTGATTCTGCAATCTGTTTACGGGGTAAAAATGGGAGTTCATTACCTACTTGAATCACAGTGTGGAATATGATATATCAAGAACTATGTAATGTTTTGAACAAGCATAAATAAAAATTAAAAAAAAAAGAAAACTAACTTTGGTGAATGGTGCAAAGAAATCCTAATATTTCTACAGTAACTGACACAGTTTAACATCAATGCGAGTAGATTCCTGTGGGACATGATGTGTATTTTGATGTTCATTTTTATTCAACACTGGTACATTACTATTTCTTCAGTTTATTCACATCATATTATAATATTTCATCCACAAGTAAGCAAATTTATCATCATTTTTTTCAATTTCAATCACTTCCTTCTTCAGAACTCATGAATTCCTCGGTGTTCCTTGACTGGCCTTTTCATGAGACTTCTTTCCAAACACAATATTTTCGATTTCCATAATCACTTTTGAAGCAAAACTCACACAAACTTCATGATAAACCGTAACCTAATATTAACATTAGGTGTATAACTGGTTGTCATGAATGATTGCATATCAATATAAGATTTCTTATATATTTTCAGATATCAATTCAATCCATTACTTAAAGTGGAACAAGTTATATTATTTATTGAAATTAAGGTCTATTCATGCATTATCTGTATATTCATAGAAACAGGGTACACCTCTTTTTACCCCCAATGCTAATTTATACGTCTTCAAAATACTGCTCCTAGAAATGGTGGAAGAAATAATCATGTCATCTGATCTACATACACATTTTATCACAGTAATATTCTGGAAACAAAATGCAAAGGTCCCACTTAGGATTGTACCAAAGTCTAAATGGAAAGTGAACATGGATTACTAACAACATCCATGTCCATGTTGCCTAATGCTCTCAAATGTCAATCCTATTGGTGACCTACATATTTGTTTCTTCCTAAGATTAGATATTCAATCTCAACCCTGTTGAAAATGTCTTATCCTATCACTCACTTTATACTTTGCCTGATTTCCTAATGTCTCTATTGATATCTGCTTTTCTACAAATTTTCCCCATTTCATCATTGTGTCTGATTTCTTCATATGTGCTGACATTTATATTCACTCACTGCCCGAAAAAAAATTGCTAAAGAACTTTTGTTACATATCCTATACTAACTCTACTTGCTAAACATAACGACTATCATCTTAATCCTACCGACAATCCCTTTTGACTGGATGTTCTCTTCAGCATTCAATCATCCAAGGTTCAAGTTCCTCTGCCATTGTATATCGATTTATTTGAGACATATGTGCACAATTCAAAGCTAAATATCCCAATCAACTGCCCAAAGCCCTTCTGGGATTCAAATCTTACTTTAATTTCTGTTTTCATACATATATTTAACCTCGATATTCTTATAAATATCACAGGTTCCCAATACCATTATTCATCCAGCAGAATGATTCCTAACCCAAATCGAACATGAAATTAACCCTAACCATACACTGTTCACTCAATCTAACTTTACAGAAGAGCAGAGACAGATTGTTCTTACAATACAGAAATGTAGGGGATGCTCCACCTGTTAAGAACCTCAAAGGTCCATGCAGAAATGATCCCTGGAGAAGATGTAGGCAGCAATGAAGGACCTGAGAGACAAAAAGTCATTTTCCATGGCAAACAACCTGGTCAGGATGAAGGGTTGTGTCTGAATCAGCCTCTCTCTTCTTAATGTAGAGAAGATGGACCAAACCAGGCTTGTGTGGAGAGCTGTTCCCAGGTGCCTAAGGTTGATATACCATTCTAAGTTGTGAAAGTGTCAAAGGAAGTAGGGGCAGCCTCCATCTCATGGGACCCTTGGAAGCAACTCTTAGGACAAAGTGGTTGCCAAGGCAGTGACCTCATTCAGTTCTTGAAGGAAGTGACCTACCTCACTTCCTTGTTGATGGAACTTTCTGAACTTGGGACCGAGGAAACCAAGCACCAGAGCCAGTCCCAGTCCCAGTTCAAGTGGTCTCATTTGTTTGGAATCACCAAGGACAGAGTCAGTCTTCTTGGTACTGACTGATGTGAGGATGGCCAAATGCCAGGAAAGATCTGAACACGGGCCTTTCCTGACTAAGTATGTAGTGGCTCACCCCTGGCTCCTGACCGCTTCACAGAGTTGGACAAGGAGACCAGATCTGAGACAGGACAGACCATTAACGGGGAACATAGTATGGCAAACCTGTCAGAGGACACTCCGGATAATCACAGCCCTACGTTGGGGAAGGAGGTGTCTTTTTGAGTGTGGGTGTGTGGTTTTGTCTCTGTTCTGAGAATAGGTAGAAAAGGAGGTTTCTTTGGTTTGGAGTGAACTGTTTCTAATAAGTCGTTTTACATGGTGAGTGTTTCTATGTCTGTGTATCCCACTGTGTCCGTGGTTGTATACATTATAAAAGAGAATGCATCAATGCATGTGTCCTCTTTAGTAGAAAGCTTCCCAGTATTCATCCTGCCCATTTAATGAATGGAGCGTGGTTTCCATATCGATAGGCAACACCTACTACCTTTTTAAGTCCCTGTTTTCTTTCTGAATTCTGACAACTCTTCAGAATAGGCTCTTGGGTTTGTGTCCAAGATATGTACCACCTCCAATCTCTGTCACATGGCCATGTACTGGATATCTGAAGGGAATGGCCAACATCTCAGAAAACTCAGATATCAGTGTGACCAGAAAAGTCTCAGTGGAGAAACCCTGCTTTGGCTCTTTTGCTAACCTATTGTTCTGTTGCCCTGAATCTCAGGATGTCTTTGCCTCTGGCCACCCCTTTGGGAAGCCTGAGGAAAACATTTTTTCAAAAGGAAATGAAGGGCATCACCTGTGGCTCTTTGCTTAATTGCTTTGAAAAAAGATGTGTATGAATCAGCCTCTTGGCCCTGTGTGAGGCTGTGGCTTAGATTCTCAGCACCTGATGGATCAAAAGAAAGGTCCCATGTGTGCATCCAAAACCAAAATGGCAAATATTCACTCATTGTGAATGAATTCTTTTACCTTCTTCTGTTAGGATCCTGAATTCCATCAAGGGAGAATAGGAATCCTTTGGGCCAAATGAGTTCTTCAAATCTCTGCAGAGGGGCTTGGTATTTCTCATGACTCAAATTCACATAAAGAATCTAAACCACAGAGTCAGAAGGCCTCAAATTGAAAAAGCCGAGCAGTATTAATGGCAGGCCTATTTGATCACTCCTGGTTTACAGGAAGTGTGTCCAGGCCACCTTGATGTTAGACAAATGAGGGGAACAGGACCTTAATTTGGACACTGACTTGGGCTGTGGACCTCATTGAAAACTCCAGCCAGACGTTATAAGGAGTGTCTATATGGAAGAAGATGAGGACCATGTGGGAGTGTTTTGGTTTTAATTGTGGTCATTTGTGTGGCGGTTGGAAGAGATGACTGTTCCACTGGGCTTGAACTCTGGTGTGATTCCCCTTAGAGACTGAGTTCTTTAACTGACCTCAGAGAATTATTGCCATGAATTGTGTTGGGATTTTAGGAGGCCACACATGAGAGTCGCCCTTGGAACCTGAGATCTAGGCCCAGGTTGGATTTCCACAGAACACTGGGAATTTCAGCCCGGATACTACATACAATTTTTCTTAAAGACTTGGCAGCCATATTTGAGTTTAAAACACACATGGACTTCACATTGTAGATCTCAATGGGCCTGGCTTCATGTGACATTTTTGCCACCCTTAGGGAAACCATGCCTGTGAAAGTGCTCCAGTGCTTTCATTGAAATTAGCTTCTTCACCATTTAATGGTTCCTGAATTAATTGAAGACCTCAGAGCCGCAAACTTCATCCGTGAAAAATGGCTAGAAAATTACCATGAAATTTTTGATATTTTCATGTTCAGCTGGCACTGAAAAACTTTGGATGTCCAGTTTCTGATCCTGAGTATACCAGACACTGCCTTGATTGACTTTGTTTCATGAAAATGGTGTAGAACAGATATGCCAGTAAGTTGGAGCCTGGTGAGTAGTTGGCCTAGAGCAGTGGTATGCAATTGTCTGATAAAACATCTGTGTTGTGTCCATGTGGATCAGCCATTGGCTTCCAAATGGCTTGTGACTGACATGGTGCAGCCAGCAGACCCATATATGTAAAGGCATCTTGTTATATGGAGAGGATTCACTGCAATGTTCAGAATCATATTGCTATTCTCAAGGGGGCAATCTACGTGGGATAGAACCTGGGTTGGTGCATTCTCCTGAAGACCCTGACTCAACACACCTTAAAGAACTCCCTCCACCACCCTGTCCCATTTTAACTCCTTGTATTTCTTGAAGTAAATACCAAACTCCCAGCGGAGCAGCGAGAAACACCACGAAAAGTGGAGGATGACCAATTGGCTTCACAGTCCACACTGAAAGACACTTAGACCCCAGTGTCCATAGTTTACCTACAAAGAGAGAATTCAGCACCGCTGCCTCATGTTCATTGGATAATAAGAAACCATGTCCTCCAAGTAACATAGATGCAGACCCAGCTTTGATGGTCTCTCTACAAAGGAACTAAATCTCCTCAGAAAATCAAATATTTCAAGTGCCCACACTTAGAGGCAGTTTCTCAAAAAGCATTTAGGCCAGCAGAGCTGCATGTTTGTGGAATGTTTACCCTGTCCCTTACTTTTAGAATCTTCTCTACCACCTCCAAAGATGTAAAATCCTGAGTATTCTCCATTCCAGATATATTCACAGATTTTCTAGCTCTTATCCTCTAATTGTGTCTTACTTGAGAAGAATGTAATGTCAAGGCATTGTTCTGGATGAAAGTGGGATGATTTTTGTGTAGCACATATTTGCATACATATTGGATTCAATTTCCTATTTTCCATTAGAAATGCTGAATCCCTGAAACTAACATATACCCTATTAGACTCTGACTACTAATCCTAATATGATGGAGAAAAATAACACAAACAGAAAAGAAATACAAGCAGTTTAGAGGAGGTATGTTTTATAGTTGGAGTTGCCTTTTGCATGGTATAGTTTAGCAGTTATAAATCTAGTCAATTATTTGTTGAAATACTTCTCCATGCGTTTTTAAAGTTAACAAATAAGTGAATTCCTGTCCCCCTTTCTCTGTAGCCTATTCAGCACACGTATTTTTATATGCACATATAGAATCTTACCTGGTACCACACGTACATTCTTGTGAGGTGGCTGACTTGGCAGATACAAATTGGAAGAAGAGATCACTCCTCCTAAACGCTGCTTGAACTGATAATTCAAATGTGAGTGAGTTTCCTAGTTGAACAACATTATACATAAATCCATATTCAGTAAAATGAATATATTTGGATCTGTGAATGATATACATTTCATGGTGAATTTCGTTTGGCATATATATTGCAATTTTTAATGTCTCACTCTTTGTGTGTATATAAATATATATATATATATATATATATATATATATATATATATATATATATACACTCTCAAGATTTTTCAAAACATGAAATATGTGTCTTATTACACACTTCCTAAATTCATTCATATTTATGTTGTGGATTTATAATCAACTTTTCACAAGATTATTCTCAGAAATATTCATCCACCTGAAATACGTATTTGTTTCTTTGTACTGTTTCCACCCCAGATATGCATTCACGGATTTTCAAACTCTTCTACTCTAATTGTGTCTTACTTGGGGTGAAGGTAATGTAAAGGCATTGTTCTGGATGAGAGTGGGAAGATAATTGTGTAGCATATATTTTATACACGTTGGATTCATTTTCCTATATTCCATTGAAAATACTGAATGCCTGACAATAACCCATACCCTACTATACTTTGTCTACTAATCCAAATATGATGGAGAAAAACAACCCAAACAGAATAGAAATACAAGCAGTTCAGAGGAGGCATGGGGTATAGTTGGACTTGCCATTTGCATGATAAATGGTAGGTGTTATAAATCTAGTCAATTGTTAATTGAAATAGTTCTCCATGTGTTGTTAAAGTTAACAAATATGTAAATTCCTCTCTGCCTTTCTCTGTAGCCTATTCAGCACATGTATTTTTATATGGTTATATAGAATACCTGGTATCACACGTTCATTTTGTGAGGGGACTGACTTGGCAGATACAACTTGTGAGAAGAGAGCACTCCTCTAAACGCTGTTGGAACTGAAAATTCAAACTATGGGTGAGCTTTCTAGTAGAACAACATTATACATAAATCCTTGTTCAGTAAAATAAATATTTTTGCATCTGTGGATGCTCTATATTTTATGATGAAGTTCGATTGGCATATATATTCCTACATTTTAATGTCTGTGTGTGTGTTTTGTGTGTGTGTGTGTGTGTGTGTGTGTGTGTGTGTGTGTATATACATATATATAATTATATGTGTATATATATACACATATATATAATTATGAATATATATATATATATATATATATATATATATATATATATACACTGTCCTGATTTTTAAAATATGAAATATATGTATCTTAAATACACTCCCTAAGTTCATTCATGTTCAAAAATGTGGATTTATAATAAACTTTTCACAAAATTATTCTCAGAAATATTCATCCACCTGAAATATACATTTGTTTCATAGTTCTGAAAACTAACTTCAGTAAATGGTGCTTAAAATCCTAATATTTGTACAGTAACTGACCCAGATTAACATCAATCAAGTAGATTCTTATGGGACATGATGTGTATTCTGACGTTTATTTTCATTCAACACTGGTACATTACTATTTCTTCAGTTTTTACAAATCATAGGAAATATATATTTCATCCACAAGTTCACAAATTTATACGCATTTGTTTCACAATCACTTCCTGCTTCATAAAACATGTATTCCTCCAGGTTTTTTGACTGGTCTTTTCATGAGACTTCTTTCCAAACACATTATTTTCGATTTCCATAATCACTTTTGAAGCAAAACTCACACTACCTTCATGTTAAACCATAAACTTAATGTGGCCATTAGATATTTCACTGGTTGGAATGAATGTTTGTATGTCAATATAAGATTTCCTGTATTTTTTCAGATATAATTTCAATCCATTATTTAAAGTCAGAACCAGATATATTATTTATTCACAGTATGGTCTATTCATGCATTATCTCTATATGCACAGACAAAGGGTACACCTCTTTTTACCCCCATTACTAATTTATACGTCTTGAATATGTTGCTGCCAGAAATGGTGGAAGAAATAGTCATGTCACCTGATCTAAATGTATGTTTTATCACAGTAATATTCTGAACAAAAAAAGCAAAGGTCACACTTAAGATTGTAGCAAAGACTAAATGAAAAGTGAGCATGGATTACTAAACATCCATGTCCAGGTTGCCTAATGCTGTCAAATGTCAATCCTATTGGTCACTACATATTTGTTTCTTTCTTAGATTAGATATTCAAACTCAACCCTGTTGAAAATATCTAATCCTATCACTCACTTTATACTTTGCCTGATTTCGTAATGTCTCTATTGATATCAGCTTTCCTAACTATTTTCCCCAGTTCATCATTGTGACAGTCTCTTCACTTGTGCTGACATTAACATTCACTGTCTACCGGAAACCCTATTGCTAAACAACATTTGGTCCAAATCCTATACTCACTCTTGTTTCTAAACCTACTGAGAATCTTCCGAATCCTACCGACTATCCCTTTTGACTGGAAGTTCTCTTCTACATTTAATCATCCATGGTACAAGGACCTAAGCCATTGTATATCGATTTACCTGACACATCAGTGCAGAACATAATTCAAAGCTACGTATCCCAATCAAGGGCCCAATGCCCTTTTGGGCTTCATATCTTAGCTAGATTTCTGTTTTCATACTTATATTTCACCTATATATTCTTGTAAATATCGCAGTTTCCCAATACCATTATTCATCCCGCAGAAAGATCCCTAATCCAAATCGAACCTGTTAGTTAACCTAACCATACACTGTTCAGTCAATTTAACTTTACAGAAGAGCAGGGATAGAGTTGGTCTTACAATACAGGAATATAGGGGATCTTCCACATGCTGAGAAACTCAAAGGTCCATGCAGAAATGATTCCTGGAGAAGTTGTAAGCAGCTATGGAGGACCTAAGAGACCAAAAGTCATCCTCCATGGCAAACAACCTGGTAAGGATGAAGGGTTGTGTCTGAATCAGCTTCTCTCTCCTTAATGTAGAGAAGATGGACCAAACCAGGCCTGTGTAGAGAGCTGTTCCCACGTGCCAATGGTTGATATACCAATCTAACTTCTGAAAGTGTCACATTAAGTAGGGGCAGCCTCCATCTCATGGGACCCTTGAAAGCAATTGTTAGGACAAAGTGGTTGCCATGGAAGTAACCTCATTCAGTTCCTGAATGAAGTGACCTACCTCTCTTCCTTGATGACGGATCTCTCTGAACTTGGGATCCAGGAAGCCAGGCACCCAGAGTCAGTCCCAGTTTCTTTCCCAGTGGGCTCAGTTGTTTGGAATAACCAAGGACAGAGTAAGTCTTCCTGGTACCTACTGATGTGAGGATTGCCAAATGCCAGGAGAGCTCTGAAAAGGGGAATTTCCTGAGAAAGCAGGTAGTGGCTCACCACTGGCTCCTGAAAACTTCACAGTGTTGGCCAAGGAGACCCGATCTGAGAAGGACAGGCCATTTCAAGGAAACATAGTATGGCCCATCAGTCAGAGTACATTCCAATTAGTCACAGACCTACTTGAATAAAGGAGGTGTCGTTGTGGGTGTGGTTGTGATTTTGTGGTTTAGTCTCATGTTCTGAGAATAGGTAAGAAAGGCGGTTTGTTTGATTTGGAGTGGACTGTTTATAGTAAGTCATTTGACAAGGTGATTGTTTGTATGCCTGTGTATCCCACTGTGTCCGTGGTTGTAGACATTATAAAAGATAATGCATCAATGGATGTGTCCTGTCTAGTAGAAAGCTTGCCAACATTCATCCTGCCCAATTTATGAGTCGACTGCAGGTTGCTTTAGGGACGGGCAACACCTACTATCTTTCGGATTTCCTGTTTTCTTCCTGAATTCTGGCCACTCTTCAGAGCAGGCTCATGGTTTTCTGTCCAAGATATGTACCACCTCCAAGCTCTGTGACATTGCCATATAATGGATAGCTGAAGGGAATAGCAAGCATCTCAGAAAACTCAGATATCAGTGTGACAAAGAAAGTCTCAGTAGAGAAACCCTGATTTGGGCCTTTTGCTTACCTATTTTTCTGTTGCTCTGAGTGTCAGGAAGGTCTTTGCCTCAGGCCACACCTTTTTGAACCCTGAAGAAAACAGTTTTCAAATGGAAATGAATGGGCATCACCTGTGGCTCTTTGCTTAATTGCTTTGGAAAAGGATGTGTCTGAATCAGCCTCTTGGCCATGTGTGAGGCAGTGGCTTAGATTCTTAGCACCTGATGGATTAAAAGAAAGATCCCATGTGTCCATCCAAAACAAAAATGGCAAATATTCACTCATTGTGAATGAATTCTTTTACCTTCCTCTGTTAGGATCCTGAATTCCATCAAGGGAGAATAGGAATCCTTTGGGCCAAATGAGTTCTTCAAATCTCTGCAGAGGGGCTTGGTATTTCTCATGACTCAAATTCACATAAAGAATCTAAACCACAGAGTCAGAAGGCCTCAAATTGAAAAAGCCGAGCAGTATTAATGGCAGGCCTATTTGATCACTCCTGGTTTACAGGAAGTGTGTCCAGGCCACCTTGATGTTAGACAAATGAGGGGAACAGGACCTTAATTTGGACACTGACTTGGGCTGTGGACCTCATTGAAAACTCCAGCCAGACGTTATAAGGAGTGTCTATATGGAAGAAGATGAGGACCATGTGGGAGTGTTTTGGTTTCAATTGTGGTCATTTGTGTGGCGGTTGGAAGAGATGACTGTTCCACTGGGCTTGAACTCTGGTGTGATTCCCCTTAGAGACTGAGTTCTTTAACTGACCTCAGAGAAGTATTGCCATGAATTGTGTTGGGATTTTAGGAGGCCACACATGAGAGTCGCCCTTGGAACCTGAGATCTAGGCCCAGGTTGGATTTCCACAGAACACTGGGAATTTCAGCCCAGATATTACATACAATTTTTCTTAAAGACTTGGCAGCCATATTTGAGTTTAAAACACACATGGACCTCACATTGTAGATCTCAATGGGCCTGGCTTCATGTGACATTTTGGCCACCCTTAGGGAAACCATGCCTGTGAGAGTGCTCCAGTGCTTTCATTGAAATTAGCTTCTTCACCATTTAATGGTTCCTGAATTAATTGAAGCCCTCAGAGCCGCAAACTTCATTCGTGAAAAATGGCTAGAAAATTACCATGAAATTTTTGATGTTTTCATGTTCAGCTGGCACTGGAAAAACTTTGGATGTCTTGTTTCTGATCCTGAGTATACCAGACACTGCCTTGATTGACTTTGTTTCATGAAAATGGTGTAGAACAGATATGCCAGTAAGTTGGAGCCTGGTGAGTAGTTGGCCTAGAGCAGTGGTATGCAATTGTGTGATAAAACATCTGTGTTGTGGCCATGTGGATCAGCCATTGGCTTCCAAATGGCTTGTGACTGACATGGTGCAGCTAGCAGACCCATATATGTAAAGGCATCTTGTTATATGGAGAGGATTCACTGCAATGTTCAGAATCATATTGCTATTCTCAAGGGGGCAATCTACGTGGGATAGAACCTTGGTTGGTGCATTCTCCTGAAGACCCTGACTCACCACACCTTAAAGAACTCCCTCCACCCCTCTGTCCCATTTTAACTCCTTGTATTTCTTGAAGCAAATACCAAACTCCCAGTGGAGCAGCGAGAAACACCATGAAAAGTGGAGGATGACCAATTGGCTTCACAGTCCACACTGAAAGACACTTAGACCCCAGTGTCCATAGTTTACCTACAAAGAGAGAATTCAGCACTGCTGCCTCATGTTCATTGGATAATAAGAAACCATGTCCTCCAAGTAACATAGATTCAGACCCAGCTTTGATGGTCTCTCTACAAAGGAACTAAATCTCCTCAGAACATCAAATATTTCAAGTGCCCACCCTTAGAGGCAGTTTCTCAAAAAGTATGTAGGCCAGCAGAGCTGCATGTTTGTGGAATGTTTACCCTGTCCCTTACTTTTAGAATCTTCTGTACCACCTCCAAAGTTGTAAACTCCTGAGTATTTTCCATTCCAGATATATATTCACAGATTTTCTAACTCTTATCCTCTAATTGTGTCTTACATGAGGAGAATGTAATGTCAAGGCATTGTTCTGGATGAAAGTGGGAAGAATTTTGTGTAGCACATATTTGCATAGACATTGGATTCAATTTTCTATTTTCCATTAGAAATGCTGAATCCCTGAAACTAACATATACCCTATTAGACTCTGACTACTAATCCTAATATGATAGAGAACAATAACACAAACAGAATAGAAATACAGGCAGTTTAGAGGAGGTATGTTTTATAGTTGGAGTTGCCTTTTGCATGGTATAGTGTAGCAGTTATAAATCTAGTCAATTATTTGTTGAAATAGTTCTCCATGCGTTTTTAAAGTTAACAAATAAGTGAATTCCTGTCCCCCTTTCTCTGTAGCCTATTCAGCACACGTATTTTTATATGCACATATAGAATCCTACCTGGTACCACACGTACATTCTTCTGAGGTGGCTGACTTGGCAGATACAAATTGGAAGAAGAGATCACTCCTCCTAAATGCTGCTTGAACATTTAATTCAAATGTGAGTGAGCTTCCTAGTTGAACAACATTATACATAAATCAATGTTCAGTAAAATGAATATATTTGGATCTGTGGATGATATACATTTCATGGTGAATTTCGTTTGGCATATATATTGCAATTTTAAATGTCTCTCTCTGTTTGTGTATATAAATATGTATATATATATATATATATATATATATATATAGATAGATACACTCTCAAGATTTTTCAAAACATAAAATATGTGTCTTATTACACACTTCCTAAATTCATTCATATTTATGTTGTGGATTTATAATCAACTTTTCACAAGATTATTCTCAGAAATATTCATCCACCTGAAATACTTATTTGTTTCTTAGTACTGTTTCCACCCCAGATATGCATTCACGGATTTTCAAACTCTTCGACTCTAATTGTGTCTTACTTGGGGTGAAGGTAATGTAAAGGCATTGTTCTGGATGAGAGTGGGAAGATAATTGTGTAGCATATATTTTATACACATTGGATTCATTTTCCTATATTCCATTGAATATACTGAATCCCTGACAATAACCCATACCCTACTATACTCTGTCTACTAATCCAAACATGATGGAGAAAAACAACCCAAACATAATAGAAATACAAGCAGTTTAGAGGAGGCATGGTGTATAGTTGGACTTGCCATTTGCATGATAAATGGTAGGTGTTATAAATCTAGTCAATTTTTAATTGAAATAGTTCTCCATGTGTTGTTAAAGTTAACAAATACGTAAATTCCTCTCCCTTTCTCTGTAGCCTATTCAGCACATGTATTTTTATATGCTTATATAGAATTCTACCTGGTATCACACGTTCATTTTTGTGAGGTGACTGACTTGGCAGATACAACTTGTGAGAAGAGATCACTCCTCTAAACGCTGATGGAACTGAAAATTCAAACTATGGGTGAGCTTTCTAGTAGAACAACATTATACATAAATCCTTGTTCAGTAAAATAAATATTTTTGCATCTGTGGATGCTCTATATTTTATGATGAACTTCGATTGGCATATGTATTCCTACATTTTAATGTCTGTGTGTGTGTTTTGTGTGTGTGTGTGTGTGTGTGTGTGTGTGTATATATATATATATATATATATATATATACACATATATATGTATATACACATATATATAATTATGAATATATATATATACACTGTCCTGATTTTTAAAATATGAAATATATGTTTCTTAAATACACTCCCTAAGTTCATCCATGTTCAAAAATGTGGATTTATAATAAACTTTTCACAAAATTATTCTCAGAAATATTCATCCACCTGAAATACACATTTGTTTCATAGTTCTGAAAACAAACTTCAGTAAATGGTGCTTACAAATCCTAATATTTGTACAGTAACTGACCCAGATTAACATCAATCAAGTAGATTCGTATGGGACATGATGTGTATTCTGATGTTTATTTTCATTCAACACTGGTACATTACTATTTCTTCAGTTTTTACAAATCATAGGAAATATATACTTCATCCACAAGTTCACAAATTTATACGCATTTGTTTCACAATCACTTCCTGCTTCATGAAACATGTATTCCTCCAGGTTTCTTGACTGGTCTTTTCATGAGACTTCTTTCCAAACACATTATTTTCGATTTCCATAATCACTTTTGAAGCAAAACTCACACACCCTTCATGATAAACCATAACCTTAATGTGGCCATTAGATATATAACTCGTTGGAATGAATGTTTGTATGTCAATATAATATTTCCTGTATTTTTTCAGATATAATTTCAATCCATTATTTAAAGTCAGAACCAGATATATTATTTATTCACAGTATGGTCTATTCATGCATTATCTCTATATGCACAGACAAAGGGTACACCTCTTTTTACCCCCATTACTAATTTATACGTCTTGAATATGTTGCTGCCAGAAATGGAGGAAGAAAGAGTCATGTCACCTGATCTACATGTACGTTTTATCACAGTAATATTCTGGACAAAAAAAGCAAAGGTCACACTTAAGATTGTAGCAAAGACTAAATGAAAAGTGAGCATGGATTACTAAACATCCATGTCCAGGTTGCCTAATGCTGTCAAATGTCAATCCTATTGGTCACTACATATTTGTTTCTTTCTTAGATTATATATTCAAACTCAACCCTGTTGAAAATATCTAATCCTATCACTCACTTTATACTTTGCCTGATTTCATAATGTCTCTATTGATATCAGCTTTCCTAACTATTTTCCCCAGTTCATCATTGTGACAGTCTCTTCACTTGTGCTGACATTAACATTCACTGTCTACCGGAAACCCTATTGCTAAACAACATTTGGTCCAAATCCTATACTCACTCTTCTTTCTAAACCTACTGAGAATCTTCCGAATCCTACCGACTATCCCTTTTGACTGGAAGTTCTCTTCTACATTTAATCATCCATGGTACAAGGACCTAAGCCATTGTATATCGATTTACCTGACACATCAGTGCAGAACATAATTCAAAGCTACGTATCCCAATCAAGGGCCCAATGCCCTTTTGGGCTTCATATCTTAGCTAGATTTCTGTTTTCATACTTATATTTCACCTATATATTCTTGTAAATATCGCAGTTTCCCAATACCATTATTCATCCCGCAGAAAGATTCCTAATCCAAATCGAACCTGTTAGTTAACCTAACCATACACTGTTCAGTCAATTTAACTTTACAGGAGAGCAGGGATAGAGTTGGTCTTACAATACAGGAATATAGGGGATCTTCCACATGCTGAGAAACTCAAAGGTCCATGCAGAAATGATTCCTGGAGAAGTTGTAAGCAGCTATGGAGGACCTAAGAGAGCAAAAGTCATCCTCCATGGCAAACAACCTGGTCAGGATGAAGGGTTGTGTCTGAATCAGCTTCTCTCTTCTTAATGTAGAGAAGATGGACCAAACAGGCCTGTGTGGAGAGCTGTTCCCAGGTGCCAATGGTTGATATACAAATCTAACTTGTGAAAGTGTCACAGGAAGTAGGGGCAGCCTCCATCTCATGGGACCCTTGAAAGCAATTGTTAGGACAAAGTGGTTGCCACGGAAGTAACCTCATTAAGTTCCTGAATGAAGTGACCTACCTCTCTTCCTTGATGATGGATCTCTCTGAACTTGGGATCCAGGAAGCCAGGCACCCAGAGTCAGTCCCAGTTTCTTTCCCAGTGGGCTCAGTTGTTTGGAATAACCAAGGACAGAGTAAGTCTTCCTGGTACCTACTGATGTGAGGATTGCCAAATGCCAGGAGAGCTCTGAAAAGGGGAATTTCCTGAGAAAGCAGGTAGTGGCTCACCACTGGCTCCTGAAAACTTCACAGTGTTGGCCAAGGAGACCCAATCTGAGAAGGACAGGCCATTTCAAGGAAACATAGTATGGCCCATCAGTCAGAGTACATTCCAATTAGTCACAGACCTACTTGAATAAAGGAGGTGTCGTTGTGGGTGTGGTTGTGATTTTGTGGTTTAGTCTCATGTTCTGAGAATAGGTAAGAAAGGCGGTTTGTTTGTTTTGGAGTGGACTGTTTATAGTAAGTCATTTGACAAGGCGATTGTTGGTATGCCTGTGTATCCCACTGTGTTCGTGGTTGTAGACATTATAAAAGATAATGCATCAATGGATGTGTCCTGTCTAGTAGAAAGTTTGCCAACATTCATCCTGTCCAATTTATGAGTGGACTGCAGGTTGCTTTAGGGACGGGCAACACCCACTATCTTCTGAAGTTCCTGATTTCTTCCTGAATTCTGGCCACTCTTCAGAGTAGTTTCATGGTTTTCTGTCCAAGATATGTACCACCTCCAAGCTCTGTGACATGTCCATGTACTGGATAGCTGAATGGAATAGCAAGCATCTCAGAAAACTCAGATAACAGTGTGACAAAGAAAGTCTCAGTAGAGAAACCCTGATTTGGGCCTTTTGCTTACCTATTTTTCTGTTGCTCTGAGTGTCAGGAAGGTCTTTGCCTCAGTCCTCCAATTTGTGAAGCCTTAAGAAAACAGTTTTCAAATGGAAATGAATGGGCATCACCTGTGTATCTTTGCTTAATAGATTTGGAAAGGGATGTGTCTGAATCAGCCACTTGGCCCTGTGTGAGGCAGTGGCTTAGATTCTCAGCACCTGTTGGAACTAAAGAAAGATTCCATGTGTGCTGTCAAAACCAAAATGGCAAAAAGATCAGTCACTGTGTATGGAGTATCTTGCCTTACTCTGATAGGTTTCTGATCTCCATCAAGTGAGAATATGGATCCTTTGAGTCAAATGAGTTCTTCAAAGCCCTGGAGAGGCTAGCCCATATGAGCTTGGGTTTTTTCATTATTCCAAATCACATAAAGAATCTATACCTGACAGTCAGTAGGCCTCAAATTGGAGAAGCAGAGCAGTATTAAGGCCAGGCTTATTTTATCACTCCTGGTTCACAGGAATGGTGTCCAGGCCCAGCTGACTTTAAGCAAATAAGGGACAAGGGAGCTTGTTTTGGATACCGTCTTGTGCTGCACCCCTCATGGAAACCTCCAGCCAGAGGTTATAATGAGTGTCTAAATGGAAGAAGGTGAGGACCATGTGGGAGTGTTTTGGTTTTAATTGTGTTCATTTGTGTAGCAGTTGGAAAAAATGACTGGATCCACCAGGGCTGGAACTTTGGTATGATTCCCCTTAGAGACTGAGTTCTGAAACTGACCTCAGAGAAGTATTGTCATGAATTGTGTTGCGATTTTAGATTGCCACGCATGAGAGTCGCCATTGGAAACTGAAATCTAGGCCAAGGGTGGCTTTCGACTGATTACTGGGAATCTCAGCCAGGATATCACATGATTTTATTCTGAAAGACTTGACAGGCATAGTTGAGAGTCAAAACACACATGGACCTCACATTGTAGACCTCAATGGGCTGGGCTTCATGTGACCGTTTGGCTACTCTTTGGGAAGCCTTGCCTTTGAGAGTTCTCCAGAGCATTCATTGAAATGAGGTTCCTCAACATTAAATGGTTCCTGAATTAATTGAAACCCACAGTTTCTCCAACTTCATCCTTGAAAAGTGGCTAGATAAACACCCTGAAGTTTTTAAAACTCCCATGACCAGGTGGCACTGGAGAACCTTTGGATCTCCTGTTGCTGATCATGAGTGTACCAGACAGTGCCTTGATTGACTGTGTTTCATGAAAATGGTGAAGAACAGAGATGCCAGTAATTTGCACTGCTGAATAGTGGGCCCAGAGCAGTGGTGTGCAGGTGTGTGATAAAATATCTGAGGTGGGGCCGTGTGGATTTCCAATTGACTTCCAAATGCCTTTTGGCTGCCATGGTGCATCCAGCAGAACCTTACATGTTAAGGCATCTTATTATATGGAGAGGTTTCAAGGCAATGTTCAGAATCAGGTGGGTATGGTCAAGGAAAAAGCTATGTGAAATAGAAGCCTGGTTGGTGCATTCTCCTGCAGTTTCTGACCCACCACACGTGACAGAACTCCCTCCAGCACTGTGTCGCAGTTGAACTCCTTGTATTTCGTGAAGCAAATACCAAACTCCCAGTGCAGCACCAAGAAACACCACAAAAATGGAGGATGATCAAATGGCTTCACAGTCCACACAGGGAGACACTTAGCCCCCAATGGCCACAGTTTAACTACCAAGAGATAATTCAGCACTGCTGCCTCATGTTCATTGGAAAATAAGAAACCATGCTCTCCATTCACATAGATGCAGACCCAGCTTTGATGGTCTCACTAGAAAAGAAGCTAAACCTTCTGACAACAAAATATATTTAAAGTATCCAACCTCAGAGGCAGTTTCTCAAGAAGTCTTTAGGCCAGCAGAGCTCTATGTTTGTGGAGTGTTTACCTCTTAGACCAGGATGTAAGAAAAGAACACTGACTCCAATTAAAATCAAATTAAAGTAAGCTTATTA
The DNA here is from genome assembly GCF_048772815.1 of Callospermophilus lateralis. Lineage (NCBI taxonomy): Eukaryota > Metazoa > Chordata > Mammalia > Rodentia > Sciuridae > Callospermophilus > Callospermophilus lateralis. The sequence continues at coordinate 382,675 of NW_027512528.1, read as the reverse complement.
TTTCCACTGGCTGGGCTGCCACTCCCTCCCAAAATTGCGAGAACAAGAGATCAACCCCACCTTTACTACAGCCCAGGTTTGTAGCCCAGAAAGTTACACAAAAATGGGGTAACAGATAATAGAACTCTGACAAGCATCACACTAATGGGAGTTTACATTTTTTTTTTTTGCTAGCCCCAACATCAAAATTTATGAGGACCATTACAGCCTCAGAGAGGGTCATTGTCTGGCCACAAAAGGCCAATATTTATGAGGTGTGACAAAGTTTCAGAGAGGGCTGCTATCTGGTCAGAGAGCCATGCACGGGTGAGTTCAAGGCACGGGCAGTCATTCCAAGCAGGTTCAGAATTTGCAGTAATTTACAGTAAAGCCAAAATGATTTTTTCATGGCTTTGTTACAAGATGGCTCCCAATTTTAATAAAAGGTAAGGTTGGGTGTATCATTCCCCCCTTTTCTTATATGTCCCTTTGTAATCCTTGATAGGTTAGTGGAAAAGCACTGAGGAAATTTTAATCCCTCAGTTAACAGTCACCAAATTTTTAGAACTCACCGAAAACCAGTCTCCCTGATATTACCTGACTTAATTAATTACTTATATTGATAGTCTATTTATTTTTGGCTCCATTGGTGTAAGTAGAGAGTCGTCTCTCATTTTGGCTTTTTCTCAGCTGAGAAACGGTGACATGAGTGTGCATGGCGTGAGGGACATGAGTTGCCTTTTTGAAGTCAGTTCTTTTTGAAGTCTTGTTGAGGAAGAACAGGTTGTAAAGTCATCTGGGGATTGGTTCTTCTATGAGAGAAACAAAAAACATGAGTATTGAATAAATGTTGCAGTAGCTGGATCATGTCACTGTATGAAGTACCCTCACCAGTCTTTAATATCCCCAATTATCAAGATTGTGAACTTAATATTTAACTTTTAGTGATACAGTTGTCCCTCCCCATAATATACAGTTTAATAATTTAATGTCATCTGATTTTGCAGAATCCTTTCACTAGTATGACCTCTGTGTTTAATAGAGAAACATTTAATTCTGTTACTCAGGGCTGGATAATTGTACTAGCAAACACCAAGCCTACCTGTGTAGGTTAGGAATATCTGTAGGCCTTAAACTAAAAACTTCTGCCTCTGGCAGCTCCTCTTGATAGTCTATTTTTATAGTTATCAGGCATTCCTCTCTGAGAATCCTTCTTTGTAGCCAACAGTTTTACTTATTTTGGGAGGCTAACATAAAGTGTATACCTTAAAATATTATTATTATTATTATTATTATTATTATTATTATTATTATTATTATTATTATTATTTAAAATGCCCAGGATTGGCTGTATTTTGGTTTTAACTGTCTTTGCTAAGTGTTTAAGATGAAGCAGTCAAACTGACTTTTGTTTCTATCTATTGTTAGCAGTCAGCTGAGCTTTTATGGGAGTCATTTTTTGGGAAACTTGAGAGCAGCTTCTCAGTTCTGCTAGTGCAATTTGAGCTATGTGGGTCCAGGTCTTGCTTGACCATGTGGCTTCCCTCAGAAGCATCAGGGATGTCTCCCTTTCCTGATGACTCACCTCTTTGTAGCAAATGCACTGATTGGCTTTCTGTTCTCCAGTGGTCTCATTAATCTCTCTGATCGGGAGGTTATGTGGCCCAGAGTTGCAAAGCTCATAGAGAAATCAATGTTCCCTGGATTCAGACTGACTCAGAGGGCAAGAGTCAAATATCGGTTTTTTTGGACCTTTTTATTTAACTTTAATTTTCAATCCTAATCTGAAACAACCAGCAAATGAATTTTAACAGCCATATATTAAGCGTACTGTGCTTTAATGTCTATAAGTTTATAATTATTTATATATTATTAATTGGGATCTTATTATTCTGTCTGTCTTGTAGTTGATGACTTATTATCTTAAATTAACCCATGTTGTGTTCTTAAAGCAACACTTCTGTAAAACACCAACAGGGAATCTTTAGATCACTTATAAGGAAATTAAAAAATAAAATTTTTTTAACAAGAGTAAAAATACTTAGTTCATGTAATAGCTACCCTGAATTTTTTGGGTGAGTTATATATTATATCATCTTTTTGAGATCCTAGTAATCTTGACAGAAAAAAAAATTGAACATAACTTTAAATGAAATAAAATCTGACCTACTGCTTTCGTAGTCATTCTCACATGTAGTAAGATGGGACACAGAGTCTTATCTCAGGTAAGCAGGGCTCCTTATAAACCTTAAATGCTTTAGTTCTAAAGCTGATCTTTGTTTTTTAAATATCATTTTACAAAGTTTACATAAATTTTTTGAGGTCACATGAACATTAGCTCACACCATATGATATCACATTTAAAACATGAATTAAAGTACGGCTGAAAGATTTTAACCTTTACATAGATTAGGGTCTCATTAACTTAAAAATACATTTAAATTGTTCCACAATGTAAAAAGTAACATAAAACTTTACATATATTATTGATAACAAGTAAATAAATCCCCAATATATATTTTATTTACCATACAACTTCAGAACACCTGCTTGATATAATGCTCTTTTAATGTTTCTACCTTATAGAGTTTTATAACTGGAAGATATGAGCACATTAATAGCATCACAATTACATTGATGTTTTTACATTAACCAAGTTTAGCTTTTAAAGAAATGGCAGTACAGTGCTCTAAAATAACAGTTCTTAATTAAACAGTTGTTTAATTTTTATGGTTGCCTGCTCTAGAAAATTTAAATCTTAATAAACTAAATGTTATGCGTAAACTTATGTTTAAGAAATTTTTGTCTCTTTAACACATGACTGATTTTTACAATCTTATACAGACTTTAGTACAAACTTATACAGACCTTAGTATATCAATCAGATATCAAACAAAAGTACTCATGAATGAGTAATCCCATATCAAATTTACTTTACTTATTTATCAAAATATTAGACAAATGTTTTGAACAGTGTAAGCCATTTTTTTGATTGAAAGAAAAGTCCTGGAACATAGGCATATTAGACCTTTTGTAGACATTAATACTTTATTAGATTTTTGAACACCTAGAAAAACTTGTAAGCTTAAATTTAAAGAAATTTATATTTATCAGTTTACCCAATTTAAATTGAAACATTTAAATCACGTGAATTAAAGATCTTTGGATCCACTTTTTAAAATTGTTTTTATGAGTGCTTTGTAATATGAGTGCTCCTTATATATGTTAATTTGTGTATCATATATATGATATACGGACATATGTATACATATATAGACATACAACACATAACAAATTGTGCACACATAATAAAAGTGAAGGCCTTGTAGCTTTTCACAGGTGAAATCTCCACTGCAATGATTTAAAAATTCCACAGTTGGTCAAAGATATTACTGATCAGAAAAACATTAACCTAGGTCTGTAGGAGCAAAATCATGAGCTCAAAAAATAAATAAAGAATCTAAGGAAAAAAATATGAGTCCTAGAAAAAATGACTAGCCAGTAATAAGTAAATACCATACAATTTACTTTTTTTTTCCTTAGGCCTCAAATAAGTCTCCTACTAAGCTTACAGGCTTCTTTCATTTGCATTTCAAAATAATCCCTGGCTGAGGTCTGGAAGAAGCAGGAAAAAATGGCTATTCTGAGCAGAAACCTTAGGCCTAAGGTATTTTAACCATTATTTTCAGGTTAGGATGTTGAAAATTATGATACAAGTTTAAGATACAATTCACAAAATTTTATATCTTTACAAGTTGTTTTGTCAACAGATATCATACTATGATTTAGTATCCTTGTCCAAATTAATGCACTGGTACACACAGTGACATTTTCCCAGGCTACCTAATTTAAAATTGGTGAAAAAAAGACTGAATGATTGGGAAGTTACTTGCCAACTTGGAAGTAGAGTTCTTTAGTTTTCCATCCTAAGTATTTATGTTCTCTGGCATGAATTATCTGAAACCATAAACTAAACAATTACCTAAACCCGACTTTTAACTGCAAGATTGTGAAATGCTTCAAAAACCCATTCAGATACCAGATTGGTACAATGAAACATCATCATTTAGACACAAATTCAGCTAAGATCATTTCCAAGAAACAATTTATAATATTAACACATTATTGCACATGTCTTAAAGGGCCAGAAAAAAGTCACAAGACAGGCAGAAATGAACTCCAGACAATGGCTGACAGACAGAACCCTTTAAAACAGAGCAAATAAGAGAAAAATCTCCTTCCCCAGTGGCACCACAGATGTCCCCACAAGGGGACCAAATGTTTTCACAGAGGAGCAACCTGAAATGTAAAATAAAGTGTCTCCATGGTGACTTTACTGCATTTAGTGTCCCCTTTTTGTTTTTCTCTTTTTTTAAGAAGACAGAGGCGGCATTATCCTTACAGTGCAGGGAACGAAGGAGGGAATTCCCTGAAGAAACAGAGCTTTGGCAGATGCTGGGAGATACTCAGTTCTTCATTCCCCAGCAGGCATTGCCATCTGCACTGGGTGTGCTCCAGGCAGCCAGCTAGGGGCTTCTCTCATTCTGCTTAACAAATGGTGGTAAAGATCATCACAGTTCCTTAAAACACAGTCCAAAGGGGTGTCAGGCTTACTTGCTTTGTTACCCATTTTCACGTTCAATATCCTTAAGATTTTATCACAGAAATCACAAAACAAAATGCACAAAAACAAAAAAAAACAAAAAAACATATAGAACACAGAACAAAACACACACACACAAAAAAAAATAAAAAATAAAAAAAAAAACCAGAATCCCTGTGCCAAAACAGAAAAACAGATGAGCAATTCAACGTCTTGCTAAAGCTCTGGGGTAGGAGCACGTGCGTGTCCCTCGGCACCTCTCTAACCTTGAAAGGAATTCCCTACAGAACGGAACAGAGGACAGAACGATTCTCATTACTGTCCTGGACAGGAGTGTATGTGAGCCTCCCCAGGCCACCTCTCTGTCATTAGAAGAGATCTCCCTTAACCAGATATAAGATGTTATCAAGGTGCCACTTACCTATGGAGGCCTCCTCCACCAGGTGCTTGCTAATAGTTTCAGTGCGGTGGTTCACTGCAGTGCTCCCCAGACCGACGGCTCACTCCAAGGCCTTGGAACATCTCAAGTTGTGCACCCCCTAGAGTGGCTCCCCAGCCCGTAGCCCTGGAGGGAAGGCCAGCTTCAGAATTTTCAGCAGTCTGGCCTTGTGATCTGGTCGGGCAGGGTCATCTCACTGGGGAACTCCAAAATGTTGGACTAGGATGCAAGAAAAGACCACTGACTCCAATTAAAATCAAATTAAGGCAAGCTTATTATTAAAACCGGCCAGGCTGCCTCTCCCTCCAAAAATGTCGGGAACAAGACAGCAACACCACCTTTCCTACAGCCCAGCTATATAGCCCAGAAAGTTACACAAAAAGGGGGTTACAGATAACAGAACTTTGAAAGCATCACACTAATGGTAGTTTACATTTTTTTTGCTGGCCCCAACATCAGAAATTATGAGGACCATTAGAGACTCAGAGAGGGTCGTTGTCTGGCCTGGGAAGGCCAATATTTATTAGGTGTCACTAATGTTTCAGAGAGCACTGTTATCTGGTCAGAGAGCCAGGCAAGGATGAGTTCAAGGCACGGGCACGCATTCCAAGCAGGTTCAGAATTTGCAGTAATTTATAGTAAAGCCCAAATTATCTTTTCACGGCTTTCTGGCAAGATGGCTCCCAATTCTAATAAAAGATCAGGTTGGGTCTATCAAGCCTGTCCTTTACTTTTGGAAACTCCTCTACAACCTGCAAGGTTGTGAACTCCTGACCATTTTACATTCCAGATATGTATTCACAGATTTTCTAACTCTTGTCCTCCAACTGTGTTTTACTTGGGGTGAAGGTAATATCAAGGCATTGTTCTGGATGAGAGTGGGAAGATTTTTGTGTAGCACATATTTGCATACACATTTAGGAGATCACTCCTCCTAAACACTGTTGGAACAGAAAATTCAATCTATGGGGGAGCTTCCTAGCTGAACAACATTATACATAAATTCAAGTTCATTAAATAAATAGTTTTGGATCAGTGGATGATATATATTTCAAGATGGATTTAAATTGGCATATATATTGCTACATTTTAATGTCCATGTGACTTTTGTGTTTATAATGTTTTGTGATTTATGTGGATTTATAATCAAATTTTCACAAGATTGTTCTCAGAAATATTCATCCAACTTAAATACATACTTTTTTCCTAGTACTGAAAAGTAACTTCAGTGAATGGTGCATAAAAATCCTAATATTTCTACAGTAACTGACCCATATTAACATCAATGCAAGTAGATTCCTATGGGACATGATGTGTATTTTGATGTTCATTTTTATTCATCACTGGTACATTACTATTTCTGCAGTTTATGAACATTATATATAGTATGATATATAATGTTCAATCACTTCCTGCTTGAGAACACATGTATTCTTACAGGTTTCTTGACTATTCTTTTCATGAGACTTCTTTCCAAACACATTATTTTTGATTTCCATAATCACTTTTTTTTTCTTTTTTTTTTTTTATTGGTTGTTCAAAACCCTACAAAGCTCTTGACATATCATATTTCATACATTAGCATACATTAGCTTCAAGTGAGTTATGAACTCCCTTTTTTACCCCAAGTACAGATTGCAGAATCACATGGGTTACACATCCACATTTTTACATAATACCATAACAGTAACTGTTGTATTCTGCTACCTTTCCTATCCTCTACTATCCCCCCTCCCCTCCCCTCCCATCTTCTCTCTCTACCCCTTCTACTGTAATTCATTTCTCACCTTGTTTATTTTCCCATTCCACTTACAACCTCTTATATGTAATTTAGTATAACAATGAGGGTCTCCCTCCGTTTCCATGCAATTCCCCTTTTCTCTCCCTTTCCCTCCCACCTCATGTCTCTGTTTAATGTTAATCTTTTCTTCCTGCTCTTCCTCCCTGCTTTATTCTTAGTTGCTCTCATTATATCAAAGATGACATTTGGTATTTGTTTTTTAGGGATTGGCTAGCTTCACTAAGCATAATCTGCTCTAGTGCCATCCATTTCCCTGCAAATTCCAAGATTTTGTCATTTTTTAGTGCTGCGTAATACTCCATGGTGTATAGATGCCACATTTTTTTAATCCATTCATCCATTGAAGGACATCTGGGTTGGTTCCACAATCTAGCTATTGTAAATTGTGCTGCTATGAACATCGATGTGGCAGTATCCCTGTAATACGCTCTTTTAAGGTCTTCAGGGAATAGTCCGAGAAGGGCAATAGCTGGGTCAAATGGTGGTTCCATTCCCAGCTTTCCCAGGAATCTCCATACTGCTTTCCAAATTGGTCGCACCAATTTGCAGCCCCACCAGCAATGTACAAGAGAACCCTTTTCCCCACATCCTCGCCAGCACTTGTTATTGTTTGATTTCATAATGGCTGCCAATCTTACTGGAGTGAGATGGTATCTTAGGGTGGTTTTGATTTGCATTTCTCTGACTGCTAGAGATGATGAGCATTTTTTCATGTACTTGTTGATTGATTGTATGTCCTCCTCTGAAAAGTTTCTGTTCAGGTCCTTGGCCCATTTGTTGATTGGGTTATTTGTTATCTTGTTGTCTAATTTTTTGAGTTCTTTGTATATTCTTGATATTAGGGCTCTATCTGATGTGTGAGGAGGAAATATTTGTCCCATGATGTAGGCTCCCTATTTACTTCTCTTATTGTTTCTCTTGCTGTGAAAAAACTTTTTAGTTTGAGTAAGTCCCATTTGTTGATTCTTGCTATTAACTCTTGTGCTATGGGTATCCTATTAAGGAATTTGGAGCCCGACCCCACTATATGTAGATCGTAGCCAACTCTTTCTTCTATCAGACGCAGAGTCTCTGATTTGATATCAAGGTCTTTGATCCATTTTGAGTTAACTTTTGTGCATGGTGAGAGGAGGGGGTTCAGTTTCATTTTGTTGCTTATGGATTTCCAGTTTTCCCAACACCATTTGTTGAAGATGCTATCCTTCCTCCATTGCATGTTTTTAGCCCCTTTATCAAATATAAGATAGTTGTAACTTTGTGGATTGGTCTCTGTGTCCTCTATTCTGTACCATTGGTACACCCGCCTGTTTTGGTACCAGTACCATGCTGTCTTTGTTACTATTGCTCTGTAATATAGTTTGAAATCTGGTATCGCTATACCGCCTGATTCGCACTTCCTGCTTAGAATTGCTTTTGCTATTCTGGGTCTTTTATTTTTCCATATGAATTTCATGATTACTTTATCTGTTTCTACAAGCAATGCCTTTGGGATTTTGATTGGCATTGCATTAAACCTATATAGAACTTTTGGTAATATCGCCATTTTGATGATGTTAGTTCTGCCTATCCATGAACAGGGTATATTTTTCCATCTTCTAAGATCTTCTTCTACTTCTCTCTTTAGGGTTCTGTAGTTTTCATTGTATAAGTCTTTCACCTCTTTTGTTAGGTTGATTCCCAAGTATTTTATTTTTTTTGAGGATATTGTGAATGGAGTGGTCTTCCTCATTTCCATTTCAGAAGTTTTGTTGCTGATATACAGGAATGCCTTTGATTTATGAGTGTTGATTTTATATCCTGCTACTTTGCTGAATTCATTTATTAGTTCTAGTAGTTTTTTTGTAGACCCTTTTGGGTCTTCTAGGTATAAAATCATGTCATCCGCAAATAATGATAATTTAAGTTCTTCTTTTCCAATTTTTATGCCTTTAATTTCTTTTGTCTGTCTAATTGCTCTGGCCAGTGTTTCGAGAACTATAATGAATAGAAGTGGTGATAGAGGGCATCCCTGTCTTGTTCCAGATTTTAGAGGGAATGCCTTCAATTTTTCTCCATTCAGAATGATGCTAGCCTGAGGCTTAGCATATAAGGGATGGGGCTCAGAAGTTCACAGTCTTCAGAAGTTTAAAAAAACAGTATTTGTTTCTGTTTTTCCTTCTGTTCTGGGCAAGTTAACTTTTCAAGGACACCTGGGAGGAGGAGAGGTTTTTCTTCCCTTTCTTATTTTCCCCCTGCCAGCTGTTACCATGGAGCCCGGTTGGTAATTAATTCATCTTAGAAATGTAGCCATCTCTGTGAAGCCCCAGCTGAAGGCCAGAGGACTTGTTCACATATTTTGTGAAAAACTAGTTAGGGGTTGTCTAGCTTAGAAGTACTGAGATTTTTAGCCAGTGGCCAAGTAGAACAGGGCAATACAAAAGAGAATGTTTATCTACATTAAAGTCTTTATTGGGACTGTTTGGCTGAAAGTTCAAAACTCAGCCATGGTGAAGACTTCTGAAGAAGGTCATTTAAGACTTTTCTGTGGGCCTGGTACAGAGGGATAAAGATGGGGAAGTTGGGGCTGAGAGCACCTCTGAGGATCTGAGAATGAGGGAAAAGAGAGATGTAAAAGAATAATGCGAAAGGGTATTGGGAATTTCCTAGCAGCAAACTTGAGCAGTAGATCAGGTAGAGCAGAGTGAAAGAAGGGAGTGAGGATCCCAAAATCCTGCGAGGGACTTTAAATTTTAGTAACCTGTTTTCAGTGATGACAAAGCAACTTTAAAGGCCAATTATATTACATCTTGGATAAGGGTCTCAGGGCTCTCCTCAGCTCGTTTGAGCATTGGGTTAGCTGGTAAGAGGACCTGGTGGGACCCGGTGAGGGCACTGACAGGAGATGAGAGGAATGAGTCGGTGGAGCGGTACCTATGTACCTGCTACCTCAGCAAGGGGGCGATGGTCAGAGAACTGGTGGAGCTTTGGGTTTCTGATCTAGTTATTGGAGGGGAGAAATCAAGTTGCTGAGATGGGAGTGACAGCAGAGGGTCTGGAGCAGAAGGCTGAGGATAATGATCTATTGGAGAAGCATAGTTCAGGATGTGAGTGAAGGAGGGAAAAGGCTTCCACATAGGGGAATTTCCTTTCACTCTTTTGAGCACTTGCAGAAGTCAAAAAGGTCACGCAAAATTTGAGGATCTAGAGACCCCTCTGGGTGCCATAGTTTTTGGTTGTCTAATTGGTAATGTGGCCAATGCTGTGTACTGAATTTGATGAAGAATTGGGGTTCCATCAGGCAGCCCCTGTATGCACACATTCCCATGACATACAGAAAAAGTCGGCTTTTCCCCCACACAGCCGTTACTCTTTGTGGCTTTGATAGTCTGCCAGGCAAACTTAGTAATCTAGACTAGCCAACCTGCATCTGGCTTGCGTGTCCCTACATCCATAATGTTTGTTTCCATTATATATGGTACAGAAGGGATTTAATGGTATTTTAGTGGGATCCTCTTCATCAGTGATATCACAATAGGAAATACCTATAGCCAGCTAACAAATGTCTGGGTGGAGAGATGGCCACCAGGTCCCTAAGGGGGCTGTATGCGAGATAGACCATACTTCTTTTCCAGTAGGATTTGTGATCAGCCATCACTGCTTAATGGGCTGATGAGGGTTAGGACTACTTGTAGCCAAGGGGAGAGTATATAACCTTATTCACATTGCGAATACACAATTTGAAACTGTTACCAGTCTTTTTCAGTTTCCAGAAAGATTCTGTACAGGGAGCAGGCTTGAGATGAGAGGCATGGATCCTGGAAGTGATTCTGTTTACGTTTACCACTGTAGGTGTTATAATAGCACCTGGTATGGTCCTTTTCAGCGGGGTGCCAGGGATGACACCTGATATCATCTTACATAGATGAAATCTCTTACTTGATATGGATGTGGAATCCCCTGGTTCCCAGTTGGGTAGGCAGTGGCCAGCTGTTTTCACAGGTATTACTGAGTTCTTTCAAGATCTTTAAGTCTGTCAAGCAAGGGGGTGTGGAAAGGATCTTTAGGTCTTACAGTTGGGCTTAGGTCCCCTACTAGAGGAGGGCCACCATAAAGAATTTCACACGTGGTAAGGTTACTCAAAGAAACAAAGGGATTTTTTCTTGCATGAAACATTGCATAAGGCAGGAGCATAGTCCAATCCTATGCTGGTCTCTAAGCTTAATTTCGTTAAGGTCTCTTTAATGGTTCTATTCATTATTTCTACTTGTCTTGAACTCTGTGGTCTATAAGCACATTTTAACTTCCAATTAATCCCCAGGTTCCTGGCTAACCCCTGACTTACCTGGGCCATGAACATCGGTCCATTGTCAGATCCTATTACCGGCTTAGCTTCCTCCAATGGTAGAGAGGCTTAGTCAGCAGCAGCGGAATCACTTAGAGTGTGTTGTGTGTTAGGGGACGAGGGCAGGGGATAAGGAGGGGGAGAAGAGTCCAGTAGAGTCAAATCTGTGACTCAGGGAGAACAGAGGGTGGAGGAGGAGGAGGTTGAGAGGGTTTGAGAGATCATGGGGGAAGAAGTAGGAGGAGAGGTAGGGGCAAGGAAAGGCTTCACCCATGGAGGAGGAGATTTGCAGAGGTCCTGCCAAGTTAAGATATATGGCTGTTGATCCGGATGGCTATGTGGCACTGGCTGAAAGACAATACCTCTGACTTTTTAAATTAGTGGGAAGTAGAAAGATCCTTCTAGGGGCCATACGACTCCAAAGATGGGCCATTCTGAGGCACAGAGATTCTGCCAGGTCCAGCGTTTTACTAAAAAAAGAAAGATTCTGAGCCCTTAAGTGGACTTTGGTCCAGTGATCAAGGGTCAGGGACAGAGGCATTGACGTGCTCTGTTCCATAATGAAAGTTCCACAAACAGTAAAAGCAAGGACACACGACACAGATAAGACAAGACCATAAAGACAGGCAATGAACGTCCAACACTGAGACCAGGAATGAGTAGCCGGCAAAACCCAATGGTATGGCAATAACGAATCAAAAAGAAAATATCACTGAGTCGAGAAGACTATTGTTCCTTGATTTCCCGAGTTCTCTGCGGGGTCCTCCAGAGAGGTGCCCTTTGTCTCTGTGACACGTCTCTCAGCCACCGTCGGAGAGAGCCCAGGCTCTTCATCGCCAGCAATTTTGCCAAGCCCTAACACGAAACCTGAAACCGGAAAGAGGCGCCTTACTTGCTCCGAGAGGAGCCCGTTGGGGTCTCTCTTTCGCCACTGCTGGAACTCGGTGGAACCTCAATATGTAAAGGTCAGGCGAGTGTCAGAGAAAGATACTATCAAGAGACTGTCTCATGCAACAGCAAAGGGTTTATTTGTGGTCCAGCATGCTGGAGCTCAGAGCTAAATTAAATAGAGCAGAGACCTCTGAGAACAGCTTAAGCAGAGCTTATTTACTTTCCTTGGAGAGGGAAGAGAGGGAAGTTTAGTGATGGGTAAGGGCGAGTGGGCGGTTTGCATGACACCGAGTGAGGGAGTACATTCTGCAGTTCGGCTGTTGGGAACAGTACATTCTAGAACAAGATTAGCAAACATTTCTCAAGATTTCAACAGTGTTTTGTTAAGCATACAGGAAAAGAGGAAGTGACAAGTACCTATTTTATTAATTTTATTAACCTTTCACTACCGACTATGCCTTTTTGACTTGATGTTCCTTCTACATTAATTCATGCAACGTACAAGGTGCTATGCCATTGTATATCGATTTATCTGAGACAACTCTGCAGAACGTAATTCAACACCACGTATCCCTATCAAGGGCCCAATGCCCTTCTGGGCTTCAAATCAGACTTAGATTTCTTTTTTCATACATATATTTCACCTATATATTCTTCTACACATAGCAAGTTCTCAATACGATCATTCATCCAGCAAAATGATTTCTAACCCAAATCGATCATGTTTTTAACCATAACCGGACACTGTTCCCTCAATCTAACTTTACAGAAGAGCAGGGAAGGAGTTGATATTACAATACAGAAATGTAGAAAAACTTCCACCTGCTGAGAACCTCAAAGGTCCATGCAGAAATGATCCCTGGAGAAGATGTAGGAAGCAATAAAGGACCTGAGAGACCAAAAGTCATCTTCCATGGCAAACAACCCGGTCAGGATAAAAGGTTGTGTCTGAATCAGATTTTTTTTAATGTAGAGATCATGGACCAAACCAGGCCTGTGTGGAGATCTATTCCTGGGTGCCTTTGGTTGATATACCATTCTAACTTGTGAAAATGTCACAGGAAGTAGGGGCAGCCTCAATCTCTTGGGACCCTTGGAAGCAACAGTTAGGACAAAGTGGCTGCCAAGACAGTGCCCTCATTCAGTTCAGGAAGGAAGTGACCTCACCTCACTTTCTTGGTGATGGAACTCTCTGAACGTGGGATCCAGGAAGCCAGGCACACAGAGCCAATCCAAGTCCCAGTCCCAGTGGTCTCACTTGTTTGGATTTACCAAGGACAGGGTCAGTATTTTTTGGTACCTACAGATGTGACGAAGGCCAAATGCCAGGAAAGCTCGGATGCAGGGTTTTTCATGAGAAAGCAGGTAGTTGCTCACCGTTGGCTCCTAAGAAGTTCACAGAGTTGGCCAAGGAGACAAGATCTGAGACAGGAAAGGCCATTTTGGGAGAACATATTATGGCCCACAAGTCAGAGGACACTCTGGATATTCACAGACCTACTTAGGGGAAGGAGGTGCCTTTGTGGGTGTGGTTGTGGGTTTGTGGTTTTGTCTCATTTTCTGAGAATAGGTAGGACAGTCGGTTTGTTTCATTTGAAGTGGACTGTTTCTAGTAAGTCTTTTCACAGGGCGAGTGTTTCTATGTCTGTGTATTCCACTGTTTCCGTGGTTGTAGACATTAGAAAAGAGAATTCATCAATGGATGTGTCGTGTCTAGTAGAAAGCTTCTCAGCATTCATATTGCCCCGTTTATGAATGGACTGTAGCTTGCCTTATCGATGAGCAACACCTGCTACCTTCCTAAGTTTCTATTTTCGTCCTGAATTCCGGCCAATCTCAAGAATAGGCCCATGGTTTTGTGTCCAAGATATGTACCACCTCCAAGCTCTGTGACATGGCCATGTACTGGATAGCTGTAGGTGATGGCGAGCATCTCAGAAAACTCAGATATCAGTGTGACCAGGAAAGTCTCAGAGGAGAAACCCTGCTTTTGGCCTTTTGCTTACCTATTGTTCTGTTGCCCTGAATGTCAGGAAGGTCTTTGCCTCAGGCCACCCCTTTGTGAAGCCTGAAGAAAACAGTTTTCAAATGGAAATGAATGGGCATACCTGTGGCACTTTCCTTAATTGCTTTGGAAAGGGATGTGTCTGAATCAGGCCCTTGGCCCTGTGTGTGGCTGTGGCTTAGATTCTCAGCACCTGATGGATCTAAAGAAAGTTACCATGTGTGCATCCAAAAGAAAATTCGCCAAAAGAACAATTATTGGGATGAAGTCTCTCGACTTCCTCTGTAAGGTTCCTGACCTCCATCAAGTGAGAATGGGATCCTTTGGGTCAAAAGAGTTCTACAAAACCTGCAGAGGCTAGCCCATTGTGCTTGGGTTTTCTCATGACTAAAATTCACATAAAGAATCTAAACCCCACAGACAGTAGTCCTCAAATTGGAGCGGTATTAATGGCAGGCCTATTTGATCACTTTTGGTTCACAGGATGGGTGTCCAGGCCACCTTGACTTTAGGCAAATGAGGGGCAAAGGAGCTTATTTGGGACACTGTCTTGGTCTGCGCCCCTCATGGAAACCTCCAGCCAGATTATGATGAGTGTCTATATGAAAGAAGATGAGGGCCATATGGGAGGGTTCTTGTTTTAATTGTGGTAATTTGTGTGGTAGTTGGAAGAGATGACTGGGTCCACCAGGGCTTGAACTCTGGTGTGATTCCCCTTAGAGACTGAGTTCTGGAACTGACCTCAGAGAAGCATTGCCATGAATAGTGTTGGGATTTTAGGAGACCACGCATGAGAATCGGTTTTGGAAACTGAGATCTAGGCCCAGGATGGCTTTCCACAGAGCTCAGGGATTCTGAGCCAGGATATCACATGATTTAATTCTTAAAGACTTGGTAGCCATAGTTGAGAGTCCAAACACACATGGACCTCACATTGTATACCTCAATGGGCCTGGATTCATGTGTCCTTTTGGCCACTCTTTGGGAAGGCTTGCCTGTGAGTGTTCTCCAGAGCTTTCATTGAAATGAGCTTCCTCACCATTTAATGGTTCCTGAATTAAATGAAACCCACAGTGCCTCCAACTTCATCCTTGAAAAATGACTAGATTAATACCATGAAATTTTTGAAATCCCCATGACCAGGTGGCACTGGATAACCTTTAGATATCCTGTTTCTGATCATGAGTATAACAAACAGTGCCTTGATTGACTGAGTTTCGTGAAAATGGTGTAGAACAGAAATGCCAGTAAGTTGGAGCCTGCTGGGTAGTGGGTGTAGAGCAGTGGACTGTAGGTGTGTAAATAAATATTTTTGGTAGGACCACCTGGATCTTCCATTGGCTTCCAAAACTTGCGACTGACATGGTGCAGGCAGCAGACCTTTATATGTAAAGGCATCTTGTTATATGTAGAGGTTTCAGGGCAATGTTCAGAATCAGGTTGCTATAGTCAAGGGGAAAGCTATGTGGGATAGAAGCCTGGTTCGTACATTCTCTTTCCGACCCTGACCAACCACACATGACAGAACTCCCTCCAGCATTGTGTCCCAGTTGAACATATTGTATTTCGTGAAGCAAATACCAAATTCCCAGTGCAGCAGTAAGAAACACCCTGAAAAGTGGAGGATGACCAAATGGCTTCACAGACCACACGGGAAGACACTTAGCTCCCAGTGGCAACAGTTTACCTACAAAGGGAGAATTCAGACCTGCTGCCTCATGTTCATTACAAAATAAAGAACCATGTCCTCCAGGTCACATAGATGCAGACCCAGATTTTTGGTGTCACTATAAACGAATCTAAATCTCCTGACAATTACATATATTTCTTTTTCTTTTTTTTAATTAATTTTCATTGTAGGTTGTTCAAAACATTACATACTTCTTGATATATCATATTTCACACTTTGATTCAAGTGGGATATTTCACACTTTGATTCAAGTGGGATATGAGCTCCCATTTTTACTCCATATACAGATTGCAGAATCACATCAGTTGCAGAACCATTGATTTACATATTGCCATACATATATTTCTTGTGCCTAACCTCAGAGGAAGTTTCTCAATAAGTCTTTAGGTCAGCACAGCTCCATGTTTCTGGAGTGTTTACCCTCTCCCATACTTTTGTAAACTCTTTTACCACCTCCAGTGTTGTGAACTCCTGAGCATTTTTTATTCCACATATGTATTCACAGGTTTTCTAACTCCTCTCCTCTAATTGTGTCTTACTTTTAGCGATGGTTATGTCAAGGCATTGTTCTGGATAAGAGAGGGAAGATTTTTGTGTATCACATGTTTGCATACACATTAGATTCATTTTCCTATTTTCCATTTGAAATACTGAATCCCTGACACTAACCCATACCCTACTAGACTCTGACTACTAATCCTAATATCATCGAGAAAAAAAAACCTAACTGAATAGAAGTACAGTCCTTTCATAGGAAGCATGGTGTATATTTGTATTTGTCTTCTGCTTTATCAAGAGTATGTGTTTTAAATTTAGTAAACTTTTCATTTTAATATTTCTCCATGATTTTTTAAAGTTATCACATATGTAAATTCCTGTCTCCTTTTCTCTGTATCCTATTCAGCACATGTAATTTTTTTATGCATATACAATATCCTACCTGGTATCACACGTACATTCTTGTAAGATCACTGACTTTGGAATATAAAAATTGTGAGAAGAGATGACTCTCCCTAAATAATGATGGAACTGAAAATTCCACCTATGGGTGAGCTTCCAAGTTAAAAACACTATACATAAATCCATGTTCAGTAAAATGAATATTTTTGGATTTGTGAATGAATTATATTTCATGATGAATATCGATTGGCATATATATTGCTAAATATTAATGTGTGTGTGTGCATGTGTGTGTGTGTGTGTGCGTGTGTGTGTGTGTATATTCTCCAGATTTTAAAAAAATATGAAAAATATGTGTCTTATTATACACTCCCTAAATTCATTCATATTCATTTATGTTCATTTAAATTCAAATTTTTACAAGATTATTCTCAGTAATATTCATACACAAAATACAGCATCCCTTTATGTTCAAAACATTAGAAAAACTAGGGATAACAGGAAATTACCTTCCATAATCACTTTTGAAACAAAACTCACACACCTTTCAGGATAAACCACAACCATAATATTACCATTAGATGTATAACTGGTTGCAGTGAATGATTGTATATCAATGTGAGATTTCTTTTATATTTTCAGATATCAATTCAATCCATTATTTAAAGTGGAACCAGTTATATTATTTATTCACATGATGGTCAATTGATGCATTATCAATATATTCTATGACACAGGGTATACCCCTTTGTACCCCCAATACTAATTTATATTTCTTCAAAATAGTGCTCCCAGAAATGGTGGAAGGAATACTCATGTCACCTGATCTACATATACATTTTATCACAATAATATTCTGGACACAAAATGCAAAGGTCACACTTATGATTTTACCAAAGCCTAAATAAAAAGTGAGCATGGATTAATAAAAGACATCCATGTCCTGGTTACCTAATGCTCTCAAAAGTCAATCCAATTTGTGACAACATATTAGTTTCTGCCTAAGATTATATATTCAGACTCAAACCGTTGAAAATGTCTAAACAAATTACACACTTTATACTTTTACTGACTTCCTAATGTCTCTATTTATATCTGCTTTCCTACATATTTTCCCCAATTCGTCATTGTGCTGACATTTACATTCACTCTCTACCCGAAACCTTATTTGTAAAGAACTTTTGGTACAAATGCTATACTAACTCTTCTTTCTAAATCTACTGACTATCTTGCTAATCCTACAGACTATCCCTTTTTTATTGGATATTCTGTATGTTATTCAATCATCCAGTGTATAAGATCCTATTTCTTTGTATATCGATTTATCTGAGACATCTGTGCAGAATATAATTCAAAGCAAAGTATGCTACTCAAGGGCCCAATGTCCTACTTGGCTTCAAGTCTTCCCTAGATTTCTGTTTCCATACTTATATTTCACCTATATATTCTTGTAAATATCTCAGGTTCCCAATACCATTATTCATCCAGCAGAATGATTCCTAACCCAAATAGAACATGATATTAACACTAACCATACATTGTTCCCTCAATCTAACTTTACAGCAGTGCAGGGATAGAGTTGGTCTTACAATACAGGAATATAGGGGATCTTCCACCTGCTAAGAATCGCAAAGATCCATGCAGAAATTATCCCTGAAGAAGATATAGAATGCTATGAAGGACCTGAGAGACCAAAAGTCATTTTCCATGGCAAATAACCTTGTCAGGATGAAGAGATGTGTCTGAATAAGCCTCTCGCATTTTAATGTAGACAAAATGGGCAAAACCAAGCCTGTGTGGAGATCTCTCCCCCAGTACCTATGGTTGATATACCATTCTAACTTGTGAAAGTGTCACAGGAAGTAGGGGCAGCCTCCATCTCATGGGACCCTAGGAAGAAACTGTTAGGACAAAGTGTTTGCCAAGGCTGTGAGCTCATTCAGTTCATGAAGGAAGTGACCTACCTCACTTCTTTGTGATGGAACTCTCTGAACTTGGGATCCCCGAAACCAGGCACCCAGGGCCAGGCCCAGTAACAGTCACAGAGATCTCACTTGTTTGGATTTATCATGGAAAGAGTCAGTCTTTCTTGGTACCTACAGATGTGAAGATGGCCAAATGCCAGAAAAAATCTGAAGAGGTGTCTTTCCTGAGAAAGCAGGTAGTGGCGGCTCAAAGCTGGCTCCTGACAACTTCACAGAGTGGGCCAAGGAGTCCAGATTTGAGAACAGACACGCCATTTTGGGTGAACAAAGAATGGCTCACCAGGCAGAGGACACTCCGGTTAGTAACAAACCTTCTTGGGGGAAGGAGGTGCATTTGTGGGAATGAGTGTGGGTTTGTGGTTTTGTCTCATGTTCTGAGAATACGTAGGAAAGTTGGTTTGTTTGTTTTGGAGTGGACTGTTTCTATTAAGTCATTTGACAAGGCAAGTGTTTCTATGTCTGTGTATCCCACTTTGTCCGTGGGTGTAGACATTACAAAAGAAAATGCATCAATGGATGTGTCCTGTCTAGGAGAAAGCTTCCCAACATTCACGCTGCCCAATTTATAAAAGGACAGTGGATTGCCTTATTTGTGGGCAATACCTGCAATCTTCCTAAGTTCCTGTTTTCTTCCTGAATTCTGGCCACTCTCCAGAATAGGCTCATGATTTTGTGACCAAGATAGGTACCACCTCCAAGCTCTGTGACTTGGCCATGTACTGGATAGCTGAAGGGAATGGCAAGAATCTCAGAAAACTCAGATATCAGTGTTACCAGGAAAAGGCTCAGTGGAGAAACCCTGCTTTGGGACTTTTGCTTACCTATTGTTCTATAGCACTAAATGTCAGGAAGGTCTTTGCCAAGGCCACCCCGTTGTGAAGCCTGAATAAAACAGTTCTCTAATGCAAATGAATGGGCATCACCTGTCCCTCTTTGAGTAATTGATTTCGAAAGGGATGTGTCCGAATCAGCCTGTTGGCCCTGTGTGAGGCTGTGGCTTAGATTCTCAGCACCTGATGGATCTAAAGAAAGATGCCATGTGTGCATCCAAAACCAAAATGGCCAAAAGAGTATTCATTATGGATGAAGTCTCTCGCCTTCCTCTGTAAGTTTCCTGACCTCCATAAGGTGAGAATAGGAATCCTTTGGGTCAAATGAGTTCTTCAAAGCCCTTCAGAGTCTAGCCCATTGGTGCTTGGGTTTTCTCATGACCCCAATCCACATGAAGAATCTAAACCCCACAGTCAGTAGGCCTCAAATTATAGAAGTGGAACAGTAATAATGGTAGGCCTATTTGATCACTCCTGGTTCACAGGAAGGGTTTCCAGGCCACCCTAACTTTAGGCAAATGACGGGCAAGGGAGCTTATTTTGGACACTGTCTTGTCCAGCGCCCCTCATAGAAACCTCCAGCTAGAGGTTATGATGAGTGTCTATGTGGAAAAGATGAGGGCCATATGGGAGTGTTTTCGTTTAAATTTTGGTCATTTGTGTGGCGATTGGAAGAAATCACTGGGTCCACCTGGGCTTGAACTCTCGTGTGAATCCACATAGAGACTGAGTTCTGGAACTGACCTCAGAGAAGAATTGCCATGAGTTTTGTTGGGATTTTAGGAGGCCACGCATGAAAGTAGCCCTTATAAACTTAGATCAAGGCCACAGAGCACTGGGAATCTCAGCCAAGATAATCCATGATTTTCTTCTTAAAGTCTTGGCAGCCATAGTTGAGAGTTAAAACACACATGTACCTCACATTGTAGACTTCAATTGGACTGGCTTCATGTGACCTTTTGTCCACTCTTTGGGAGGCCTTGCCTATGAGAGTTCTCCAGAGTTTCATTGAAATGAGCTTCCTCAACATTTAATGGTTTTTGAAACCCAAAGTTCCTCCAACTTCATCCTCGAAAAATGGCTAGATAAACACCATGAAATTTTTGAAATTCCCATGACCAGGTGGCACTGGAGAATCTTTGGATGTCCTATTGCTGATCATGAGTGTATCAGACAGTGCCTTGACTGACTGGGTTTCATGAAAATTGTGTAGAACAGAGATGCCAGTAAGTTGGAACCTGCAAATTAGTGGGCCTAGAGCAGTGGTGTGAAGGTGTTTGATAAAACATGTGTGGTGGGGCTATGTGGATCTGCCATTTGCTTCCAAATGGCTTGTGACTGACATGGTACAGCCAGCAGAACCTTCCATGTAAAGGCATCTTTTTATATAGGGAGATTTCAAGGCAATGTTCAGAATCAGGTTGCTATGGACAAAGGGGCAACCCATGTGGGATAAAATCCTGGTTGGTGCATTCACATGCAGACCGTGAGCTCCACATGTGACAGAACTCCCTCCAGCACTGTGTCCCAGTTGATCTCCTTGTATTTCATGAAGAAAATACCAAAATCCCAGTGCAGCCACAAGAACCACCACGAAAAGTGGAGGAGGACCAAATGGCTTCACAGTTCACACGGTGAGTCACTTAGCTCCCAGTGGCCATAGTTTAACTACAAAGAGAGTATTCGCACTGCTGCCTCATGTTCATTGGAAAATTAGAAACAATGTCCTCCAGGTCACATAGATGCAGACCCAGCTTTGATGGTCTCACTAGAAAGTAAGCTAAAGCTACTGACAACAACATATATTTCAAGTGCCCAACCTCAGAGGCAGTTTATCAAGAAGTCTTCAGGCCAGCAGAGCTCCATGTTTGTGGAGTGTTTACCATGTGCCTTATTTTGGAAACTGCTCTACCACTTCCAAGGTTGTGAACTCCTGAGTATATTCCATTCCACATATGCATTCACAGATTTTCTAACTTTTCTCCTCTAATTGTGTCTTAATTGGGACGAAGTTAATGTCAAGGCATTGTTGTGGATGAGAGTGGGAAGATTTTTGTGTAGCACATATATGCATACACATTAGATTCATTTTCCAATTTTCCATTCAAAATACTTAATCCCTGAGAGAAATTCATAAACTACTAGACTCTGACTGCTAATCCTAATATGATGGAGAAAACTAACCCAAACAGAATAGAAATACAAGCAGTTCAAAAAAGGCATGGTGTATAGTTGGACTTGCCATTTGCATTATGAAGGGTAGGTGTTATAAATCTAGTTAATTTTTAATTGAAATAGTTCTCCTTGTGTTTTTAAAGTTAATAAATATATAAATTCCTGTCTCCCTTTCTCTGTAGCCTATTCAGAACATGTAATTTTATATGCACATATAGAATCCTACCTGGTATCACATGTACATTCTTGTGAGGTGGCTGACTTGGCAGATACAAATTATGAGAAGAGATCACTCCTCCTAAACCCTGTTGGATCTTAAAATTCAACCTATGGGTGAGCTTCCTAGTTGAACAACATTAAACATAAATCCATGTTCAGTAAAAGAAATATTTTTGCATCTGTGGATGATATATATTTCATGATAAATTTCGATTGGCATATATATTGGTAATTTAATGTCTCTGTGTGTGTTATATATATATATATATATATATATATATATATATATATATATATATATATATATATATATTCTCCAGATTTTTCAAAATATGAAATATATGTGTCTTATATACACTCCCTAAATTCATTTATGTTCATGTATATGGATTTATAATCAAGTATTCACAAGATTATTCTCAGAAATATTCATCCACATGAAATACATATTTGTTTCCAGTACTGAAAACTAACTTCAGTTAATGTTGCATACAAATACTAATATTTGTACAGTAACTGACCCAGTTTAACATCAATGCAAGTAGATTACTATTGGACATGATGTGTATTTTGACGTTCATTTTTATTCAACACTGGTACATTACTATTTCTTCAATTTATGCACATCATAGGATATATATTTCATCTACAAATTAGCAAACTTATAGGCATTTGTTTCATTTTCAATAACTTCCTGCTTCAGAACACATGGATTCCTCCAGGTTTCTTGTCTGGTCTTTTCATGAGACTTCTTTCCAAACACATTATTTTCAACTTTCATAATCAGTTTTGAAGCAAAACTCACACACTTTTCATGACAAACCATAATCCTAATATAATGTTTAGATGTATAACTGGTTGGAATGAATGTATGTGTATCAATATAAGATTTCCTGTATATTTTCAGATATCAATTGAATCCATTATTAAATTTGGAACCCATTTTATTATTTATTCACAGTATTGCCTATTCATGCATTATCTCTATATTCATATCACAGGGTACACCTATTTCTACCCCCAATATTAATTTGTACATTTGGACACAGAAGCAATGGTCACACTTATTATTTTACCAATGTAAATGTCAGGCGAGCATCGGAGGAAGAGACTACCAGGGACTGTCTAATGCAACAGCCAAAAGTTTATGGGGGTCCAGCATGCTGGGGCTCAGAGCTCCCTGGAATAGAGGAGAGAGCCCTGAGAACAGCTTAAGCAGAGCTTATATACTTTCCTTGGAGAGGGCAGGGAGGGAAGATTATTGATGGGTCAGGGCGAGTGGGTAGTTTGCGTGCAAATGGGTGAGGGAGTACATTCTGCAGTTTTGCAGTTGGTACAGCACATTCAGGGAACAAGATTAGCAAACAGTTCTCAAGATATCAACAGTGTTTTGTTAAGCATACCGTAAAACTGGAAGTGACAATTACCTATTTTATTTACCTTTCATTCCCCACTTTCTTTTGGTTACATTAAATCATAATAGTGATCATTGGGGATGTCACATTTTATGTCTGCTAGTGTGGTATATTGATTTCTGATTACCATAAGTTTAACTTGTCCAATTTGAGCTTGGAGAAAGGAAACTACACGGTTGAGCAAACAGGGTCCTACAGTTAGCAATAATGTGAGGATTATTAAGGGACCGGCCAGGGCTGATAAAAGCATAGTTAACCAGGGGGACTCTGTGAACCAAGATTCAAACCACCCTTTTTGGGCCTCTCTCTCTTGTTGATGCTCTTCAATGCGTCTTCTTAATTTAATCATAGATTCTTTTACAACTCCAGTATGGTAGGCATAATAACAACATTCTTCCCTCAATGCAGGACAAAGGCCCCTTCTCTCATGAAGAGGAGGTCTAACCCTCGCCTGTTCTGTAAAACAACTTCAGAGAGAGAGGTTAAAGATTCTTGTAAAGCTGTGATGGTGTTTTTTTAATATCTTTAAGTTTTGGTGTATTGCTGCTTCTAATTGGGTCATTTGTTGTGTCCTATGGATTAGGGCAGTGGTACCTGTGCCCACCTCTGCAGCAACTACTATTCCTCATAGGATGGCTAAAGTGAAAGATACAGGTTGCCAGCAGAACCGGGTTGTATGCCCCCCTATTTGAAATTTAAATGATCCTGCCTCATGATAGAGCACTCGGGGAAACATCTGCACCATTACATAATTAATCACATCTGTTGATAATTCTATGAATAAACAATGTTTAAGTATATAGAATTATACTGTTGTAGGTATGGACAAGGCAAGGCACCTAAGATAGCACCGAAGACAGGGAAACAGTCCTATTTGGTTGCAACCGGATATAGAGGGCATTGCTTCTATTGTAATCAATTAATCCCCTGAATCCCAAGTTTAGGTAGTTTCAGAATTTTGTACCCAACATGTAAGAGAAAAGACTCAGAAATTTACAGTCTGCAGAAGTTCACAAAAAGCAGTTTTGGGTTCTGTTTTTATTTTCCTCTTCTCTGGGAAAGATAACTTTTTAAGGACATCTGGGAGGGGGAGAGCTTTTTTCTTCTCTTTTATTTTCTCCCTGCCAGCTGTTACAATGGAGCCCAGTTGGTAACTTCTTTATCTTGGAAATGTAGCCATCTCTGGAAGCCTCAGCTCAAGGCCAGAGGCCTTGTTCACATATTTTGTGAAAAACTAGTAAGGGGGTGTCTAGCTTAGAAGTGCTGATTTTTCCAGCCAGTGGCCAAGTATAACAGAGCAACACGAAAAGAGGAAGTTTATGTACACTGAACTCTTTTATAGGGACTTTGTTGCTGAAAGTCCTAAAGTCAGCCACGATGAAGACTTCTGGAGAAGGCCATTTAAGATTTTTCTGTGGGCCTGGTACAGAGGGGAAGACGGGGAAGGCGGGGGGTGAGAGCAGTTCTGTGGTTCTGAGAATGAGGAAAAAGAGATATAAAAGAATAATGGGAAAAGGGTTTGGGATTTTCCTGGCAATAAAACGTGAGCAGTAGAACAGGTAGAGCAGATGGGAAGACAGGAGTGAGTATCCCAAAAAGCCTGTGAGGGACATTAAATTCTTAGTAACCTGTTTTTAGTGATGACAAAGCAACTTTAAAGGCCATTTTCATTACAACTTGGATAGGCGTCTGATGGCACTCCTCAGCTGGTTTGAGCTTTGGGTTAGCTGGTAAGAGGACCTGGTGGGACCCGGTGTGGGCACTGACAGGAGAAGAGAGGAGTGAGTGGGTGGAAGGGTACCTCAGTACCTGCTACCTCAGCAAGGGGGCAATGGTCTGAGAACCAGCGGAGGTTTGGGTTTTTGATCTAGTAATTGGAGGGGAGAAATCAGGTTGTTGATGTGAGAGTGACAGCAGAGAGTCTGGAGCAGAAGGATCTATTGGAGAAACATAGTTCATGATGTGAGCAAAGGAGGGAAAAGGCATACACATAGGGGAATTTTCTTCCATCCTTTTGAGCACTTGCCGAAGTTGAAAAAGTCACACAGAATTTGAGGATCTAGACACCCCTCTGCGGGCCATCGGTTTTGGTTGTCTAATTGGTAATATGGCCAATGCTGTGAACTGAATTTGATGAGGAGTTTGGGTTCCACCAGGCAGCCCCTGTATGCTCACATCCCCATGACTTACGGAAGAAGACGGCTTTTCCCCCACACAGCCGTGGTTGTTTGTGGCTTTGATAGTCCACCGGGCAAACATAGTAATCTAGGCTAGCCAACCTGCATCAGGCTTGCGTGTCCCTACATCCATAATGTTTGTTTCCATTATCTATGGTACGGAAGAAATTTAATGGAATTTTAATGGGATCCTCTTCATCAGAGATATCCCAATTGGAAAGACGTATACTCAGCTGACAAATATCTGGGTGGAGAGATGGCCACCAGGTCCCTAAGGGGGCTGTCTGCAAGACAGACCATACTTCTTGTCTAATAGGATTTGTGATCAGCCATCACTGCTGAATGGGCTGATGATGGTTAGGACTAGTGGTGGCCAAGGGGAGAGTCTATAGCCTTATCCACATGGACAATATGCAATTTGAAAGGGTTACCAGTCTTTTCCACTTTCAAGCCAGAGTCTGGACAGGGCGCAGGCTTGAGATGAGAATTAGGATCCAGGAAGTGATTCCGTCTACCTTTACCACTGTAGGTTTTATAAGTAGCACCTGGTATGGTCCTGTCCATCGGGGTTCCAGGGATGACACCTGAAGTCATCTTATGTAGACGAAGTCTCTTATTTGATATCGATGTGGAGTCTCCTCTTCACCAGGTTGGTAGGCAGTGGCCAGCTGGTTTGACAGGTATTGCTGAGTTCTTTCAAGAGCTTTAAGTTTGTCAAGCAAGGGGGTGTGGAAGAGATCGGTAGGTCTTAGAGTTGGGGTTAGGTCCTTACTGGAGGAGGGGCCCCATAGAGAATTTCATAGGAGGTGAGGTTACTCAAAGAAACAGAGGGAGTATTTCTTGCATGAAACAGTGCATAAGGCAGGAGCATAGTCCAACCTTTGATGTCCTCTCTAAGCTTAATTTCGTTAAGGTCTCTTTAATGGTTCTATTAATATTTTTTTAACTTGTCCTGAGCTCTGGGGTCTATAAGCACAATGTAACTTCCAATTTATTCCCAGGGTCCTGGCTAACCCCTTACTTACCTGGGCCATGAACGCCGGTCCATTATCGGACAATATACCCTTAGGTAGGCCGTATCATGGAAAAATATCTTTCAGGATTTTTTACCACCATTTGTGCCTTTTTTTGTGTGGAAGGCTTCAATCCATCCTGAAAATATATCTACAAACACTAGGAGATATTGAAGTCCATACCTCGCTGGCTTAATTTCAGTAAAGTCCACTTCCCAGAATTGTCCTGGTCTTGTTGTTCATAGGTGCTTTTTTGCAGGAAGCTTGGAAGGGTAAGCATTAACCTATTGACAGAACGGACAGGGTTTTGTTACCCGTTCAGTTATGTCCTTTCGCTGTGAGTCGGTTAGTGGAAAACTCTGTTCTTGATCCTTCAGGAATGCCTGCAGTTTCTTTGAACCAAGGTGTGTGAATTGATGTACATTTTTAACGTAGTGTAGGGATTTCTGAAATTGCAGGCTTGGCTCAGTGAACTTGAAGAGTTCAGTGCCAGTGTTGTTAGATGTTATCAAAAGCTTGCTGGTGCTCAGGGGTCCATTGGAATTGGGCATCTCCCTTTAACAGCGGGTATAAAGGAGAAGTTAAGGACGCAAACACAGGAATCCATAACCTGCAAAACCCAGTAGTCCCAAGAAACTCTCTTTGTTGTCTGCTGCTGGGGGGGGTTGTATCTGCACAACCGTTTGTTTTCTGGGCTCAGTGAGCCATCGTTTACCACCCCTAAGGGAATAGCCCAGGAAGACTACTTCTTGCGGGCAAATTTGGGGTTTTTTGGAAGAAGCTCTATACCCGAGTTGAGCAAGCTTATATAATAGTGCTTGGTTCCCAGACTCACAGTTTTCCTTGGTGTTGGCTGCAGTAGCAGGTCATCCACGTATTGAAGCTGGGTGACTTCAGGGTGCATAGTTCTGAAGTTGTTGACATCTCTGTGGAGGGCTTCATCAAAGAGAGTGGGGGAGTTTTTGAACCCCTGTGGGAGTCTAGTCCATGTTAGTTTACCATACGTTCCGGTTTCTGGGTCTACCCACTCAAAAGCAAACAGCAACTGACTGTCTTTATGCAGAGGCATGCAATAGATAGCATCTTTATGTCCATACCATTTCTACTCAGGGTTCAGAGTGATAAGCAGATTGTACGAATTATTTACCATGGGGTGAATGTCCTGCACTCTGTTGTTGATCTCTCTTAGGTCTTGTATGGGGGATAGTCCCCAGTTCCTGGATTTTTTACCGGTAGCAGGGGAGTGTTCCAGGCCGATTGACAGGGCCTTAGGACCCTAAGGCCAGATATTTCTGAATATGGGGCCTTATCCCATCTTTACCTTTTTTGCTCAGAGGATGTTGTTTGACATTGATTGGGGAGGCTGAGGTTTTTAACTCCACTGTTCTTGGAGGTTGTTTCATGGCTAGGCCTAACCCAACAATTTTGCCCAGGCATCTGGGTAATCTGTTATCCATTTCTGGGGTAGCTTGCCTGTTTGATCAGTCTTGGGGTGTGTGAAAAGTGGATGTTCATCTTCGACTGACATTTATAAAGCCATGACTATAGGAGTTTTTAATGAAGGATTTAGAAATTTCATTTTGGGGCCTTCGGGGTTAAAAGTTGTTTTGGCCCGGAGCTTACTGAGCAGATCTCTGCCCATCAATGGGGCCAGGCATTCTGGGATTACTAGGAAGGAATGTTGGATTTTGTCTTTCCCAATGTCCATGGTCCTCTTAGTGGTCTAAGTCTGATATTTACTGCTGTTAGCCCTTTGAACTAGAGATCTTTTATTTGATAGAGGGCCCAGTGGGGCCTTAAGGGCTGAGTATACTGCTGCTGTATCCACTTCAAAGTTTATGGGGTCCCCTTCACTTCAAAAGTTACCCTGAGCTCGGGGAAGGGATCTGAGCCCCGACATTCTTAGTCAACCTCCAGAGTCAGAAAGGCTGTCTGGCGTGGCTTTCTCTTTCTAGGGCACTCTTTGGCTCAGTGTCCTTTTTCTTTACAGTAGGCACATTGATCTGAGGCCAAGGGTGGCCTCTGGAGGGGACCCAGGTATCACTTCTTGTCTCCCTGTTTCTTAATTTCTGGCCTATTTATTGTTGTGACCAGGACATTAGTTAATACCTTAATCTGTCTTTTTCATCTCTCATCCTCCCTTTGCTCCCTTTCGTTCTCTCTGTTTCTCTCTTATAGGATACTTTCTCGGCTACTCTGACTAAATCTCTCAAAGTCATATCTTGTAATCCATCTAAGTATTGTAACTTTCTTTTAATATCCAGATCAGCTTGCCCAATGAAGGCCATCATGGCATATGCCTTTTGATCCTCTGCCTGAAGATCGAAAGGAGTATATCTCCTATATGCCTCCACAATTCTCTCTAGAAACATAGAGGGATGTTCATCAGGCCCTTGAATAATCTCTCTTACCTTGGCCAAATTATTTGGTTGCCTAGCGGCCGGTTGGAAACCCACTATTAGGGCCCAGCAATAAGTGGACAGATGCTCCCTACCTTCAAAGGTGTCGGGGTCCCAGTTGGATAAGTTCAAGGGGAAGCCGGCTTTGATTATGTTGGGAAGTTGTGTTGGTCACCCATCTGGTGCGAGGATATTTTTTTTTTCTAGCTTCCAGGAAGTTTCTCTCTCATTCCTCTGTCATGAAGAGAATCCCTAGGATTTGTTGGCAGTCATCCCAAGTAGGCAGGTTTGAAAACGCCAGGGAGTTCTTTGAGTTCTTTTTGCCAGGCCAGCTTCCTCCAGGGAAGGAGGGGCTGTGTGTGTGACAAGGGGGAGTCATTTGGTGGGCGCTGGGCTGGCCTAGCTTCCTCCAGTGGCGGAGAGGCTGAGTCAGCAGCAGGGGAATCACTTAGAGGTTGTTGGGGGTTGGTGGACGAGGGCAGCGGATAAGAAGGCGAGGAGAGTCCAGTAGAGTCTTGAGACTCAGGGAGAAGAGAGGGTGGAGGAGGAGGAGCAGAGGGTTTGAGAGATAGAATCATGGTGGAAGGAGTAGGAGCGGGGGCAGAGACAAGGAAAAGCTTCACCCATGGAGGAGGAGATTTGCAGAGGTCCTGCAAAGTTGAGATATATGGCTGTTGATCTGGATGTCCATGTGGCCCTGGTTGAAATACAAAATCTCTGACTTTTCGAATTAGTGGGACGTAGATGTTTCTAGGGGCTATCGAACTCCAAAGGTGGGTCATTCTGAGGCACAGAGGATCTGCCAGATCCAGCGATTTACTGAAAAAGAAAGATTCTGGGCCCTTAAGCGGACTTTGTTCCAGTGATCAAGGGTCAGGAAGAGAGGTGTTGAAGTTCTCTGTCCCAAAATGAGAGATACACAAACAGTGAAAGCAACGACACACTACACTGACAAGACAAGACAATAAAGTCAGGCATTGGACGTCCAATACTGAGGCCAGGCCTGAGTAGCCGGCAAAACCTGATGGGCTGGCAATACCGAATCCGAAGCAAAATATCACTGAGTCAAGGAGACTATTGTTCCTCGATTTCCTGAGTCCTCTGGGGCATCCCCCAGGGACGTGGCCTGTGGCTCTGTGACACGTATGTCATCTCTGTCAGGGAGAGCTCACGCTCATCACCCATAGCCATTTGCCAAGCCCTAACCTGAAACCTAAAACCAAAAAGAGTTCCCTTACTTACCCTGAAAGGAGCCCCTTGGGGATCTTTCATCCGCCGCTGTCGGATCTTGCTGGTGCCTCCAGATGTAAAGGTCGGGCAAGCATCGGAGGAAGAGACCACCAAGAGAATGTCTCCTTCAACAGTAAATGGTTTATTATGGGTCCAGCATTCTGGTGCTCAGAGCTCACTTGAATAGAGCAGAGAGCAATGAGAACAGCTTAAGCAGAGCTTATATGCTTTCCTTGGAGAGGGCAGGGAGGGAAGTTTATTGATGGGTCAGGGCAAGTGGGTGGTTTGCGTGCAAACGGGTGAGGGTATACATTTGCAGTTTGGCAGTTGGGGACAGAACATTCTGGAAACAAGATTAGCAAACAGTCCTCAAGACTTCAACAGTGTTTTGTTAAGCATACAGAAAAACAGTAAGTAACAAGTACCTATTTTATTAACCTTTCACCAAAGCCTAAATGGAAAGTGAGCATGGATTACTAAACACATCCATGTCCAGGTTGCCTAATGCTCTCACATAAATCCTATTGGTGACTACATATTTGTTTCTTCTTAAGATAATATATTCAACCTCAACCCTGTTGAAAATGACTAATCCTATCAGTCACTTTATATTTTGTCTGATTTCCTAATGTCTATTGATATCTGCTTTCCTACATATTTTCCCCAGTTCATCATTGTGACTGACTCTTCACATGTGCTGACATTTACATTCACTCTCTATCCGAAACCCTATTGCTAAAGAACTTTTGGTCCAAATCCTATATTACTCTTTTTTCTAACATACCGACTATCTTCCTAATCCTAAAGACTATCCCTTTTTGACTGGATGATCACTTCGACAATCAATCATCCAAGGTACAAGGTCCTATGCCATTGTATATTTATTTATCTGAGACATCTTTGCAGAACATAATTCAAAGCTAAGTATCCCAATCAACAGCCCAATGCCCTTCCTGGATTCAAATCTTATCTAGATTTCTGTTTTCAAACTTATATTTCACCAATATATTCTTGTAAATATCGCAAGTTCCCAATAGTATTATTCATTAAGCAGAATGATTCCTAACTCAAATCAAACATGTTATTAAGCCTAACCATACATTGTTCCCTCAAACTAACTTTACAGAAGAGCCGAGACAGAGTTTGTCTTACAATACAGTAATGTAGGGGATCTCCCACCTGCTGAGAACATCAAAAAACCATGCAGAAATTATACCCTTAAGAAGTTGCAGGCAGCTATGAAGGACCTAAGAGGGAAAAAGTCATATTCCATGGCAAACAACCGGGTCAGTATGAAGAGATGTGTTGAATCAGCCTCTCCTTTCTTAATGTAGAGAACTGATCAAACCATGCCTGTGTGGAGAGCTGTTTCCAGGTGCCTATGGTTGATATACCATTCTAACTTGTGAAAGTGTCAAAGGAAGTAGGGGCAGCCTCCATTTCATGGGACCTTTCGAAGCAACTGTTAGGACAAAGTGGTGGCCAAGGTAGTGACCTCATTCAGTTCCTGAAGGAAGTGACCTCACCTCTCTTCCTTGGTCATCAAAAACTCTGAAATTGTGATGCAGGAAGCCAGGCACCCAGAGCCAGTCCCAGTCCCAGTCCCAGTGGTCTCACTTGTTTGGATTTACCAAGGACAGAGTCAGTCTTCCTTGGTACCGACTGATATGAGGATTGTCAAATGGCAGAAGATCTCTGAAGAGGGGCCTTTCCTGAGAAAGCAGGTATTGGTTCACCGCTGGCTCCTGACAACTTCACAGAGTTGGCCAAGGAGACCAGATCTGAGAAAGGGCAGGCCATTTCAGGGGAACATAGTATGGCCCACCAGTTAGAGGACACTCCGGATAGTCACAGACCTACTTGGGTTAAGGAGGTGCCTTTGTGGGTGTGGAGTGAGTTTGTGGTTTTCTCTCATGTTCTGAGAATAGGTAGGAAAGGCTTTTTGTTTGGGTTGGAGTGGCCTGTTTCTAGTAAGTCGTTTGAAAAGGCTAGTGTTTCTATGTCTGAGTATCCCACTGTGTCCGTGGTTGTAGACATTAGAAAAGAGAAGGCATCAAAGGATGTGTCCTGTCTAGTAGAAAACTTCCCAGCATTCATCCTGCCTAATTAAAGAATGGACTGTGGTTTGCCTTATGGATGGGAAACACCTACTAAATTCCTAAGTTCCTGTTTTCTTCCTGAATTCTGGCCACTCTCCAGAATAGGCTCATGGTTTTGTTTCCAAGATATGTACCACCTCCAAGCTCTGAGACATGTCTATATACTTGATAGCTGTAGAGAATGGGAACATTTTAGAAAACTCAGATATCAGTGTGACCAGTAAATTTTCAGTGGAGAAATCCTGCTTTGGTTCATTTGCTTACCTATGGTTCTGTTGTCCTGAATGTCAGGAAGGTCTTTGCCTCAGGCCACCCCTTTGTGAAGCCTGAAGAAAACAATTTTCAAATGGAAATGAATGGGCATCACCTGTGGTTCTTTGCTTAATTGCTTGTAAAAGGATGTGTCTAAATCAGCCTCTTGGCCCTGTATGAGGTTGTGGCTTAGATTCTCAGCACATGATGGATCTAAGGATAGATTCCATGTGTGCAATCAAAACCAAAATGGCCAAAAATCTGCCATTGTTGATGAGTCTCTTGCCTTCCTCTGTTAGGATTCTGACCTCTGTCAAGTGAGAATAGGGATCCTTTAAGTCAAATGAGTTCTTTGAAGAACTGCAGAGGTGCTTGTGTTTTCTTGTGACTCCAAATCACTTAAAGAATCTATCCCTGAGAGTCAGTAGGACTGAAATTGAAGAAGCAGAGCAGTATTCATGGCAGGCCTATTGGATCACTCCAGGTTCACAGGAAGGGTGACGATGCCACCCTGACTTTAGGCAAATGAGGGGCAAGGAAGATTATTTTGGACACTCTCTTGGGATGCATCCCACATGAAAAACTCTAGCCAGAGGTAATGATGAGTGTCTATATGGAAGAAGGTAAGGACCATGTGGGAGTGTTTTGGTTTTAATTGTAGTCATTCATGTGGCAGTTGGAAGAGATGACTGGATCCACCTGGGCTTGAACTCTGGTGTGATTCCCCATAAACACTGAGTTCTGGGTCAATCATCAAAGAAGTATTGCCATGAATTGTGTTGGGAATTTAGGAGGCCACACATGAGAGTCTTCGTTGGAAACTGAGCTCTAGTCCTAGGGTGGCTTTCCACAGAGCACTGGGAATCTCAGCCAGGATATCACATTATTTTATTCTGAAAGACTTGGAAGCCATATTTGCTAGTCAAAGCACACATGGACCTCAATTGTAGACCTCGATGGGCCTGGATTCATGTGACCTTTAGGCCACTCTTTGGGAAGCCTTGCCTGTGAGAGTTCTCCAAAGTTTTCATTGAAATGAGCTTCCTCACCATTGAATGATTCCTGAATGATTTGAAAGCCATAGTGCTTCCAACTTCATAATTGAAAATTTGCTAGATAAATACCATGAAATTTTTGAAATTCCAATGACCAGGTGGCAATGAAGAACTTTTGGATGTCCTGGTGCTGATCACGAGTGTACCAGACAGTGCCTTGATTGACTGGTTTTTATGAAAATGGTGTAAAACAGAGATCTCAGTAATTTGGATCCTGCTGAGTAGTGGGCCTAGAGCAGTGGTGAGCAAATGTGTGATAAAACATCTGAGGTGGGGCCATGTGGATCTGCCATTGGCTTCCAAATGGCTTGTGACTGACATGGTGCAGCGAGCAGACCCTTATTTGTAAAGGCAACTTGTTATATGGAGAGGTTTCAGGGCAATGTTCAGAATCAGGTTGCTTTGGTCAAGGGGGCATCCTATGTGGTATACAAGCCCTGTTGGTGCATTCTCCTGCAGACCCTGATCCACCACACGTGACAGAACTCGCTGCAGCACTGTGTCCCAGTTGAACTCCTTGTATTTCGTGAAGCAAATACCAAACTCCGAGTGCAGCAGGAAGAAACATTATGAAAAGTGGAGGATGATGAAATGGCTTCGCAGTCCAAATGGGGAGACACTTAGCCCCCAGTGGCCACAGATTACCTACAAAGCAAGAATTCAGCACTGCTGCTTCATGTTTATTGGAAAATTATAAACCATGTCCTCCAGATCACAGAGATGAAGACCCAGCTTTGATGGTCTCACTAGAAAGGAAGCTAAAGCTCCTGACAGCAACATATATTTCAGGTGCCCAACCTAGAGGCAGTTTCTCCAGACGTCTTTAGGCAGGCAAATCTCCATGTTTGTAGAGTTTTTACACTGTCCCTTACTTTTGGAAACTCCTCTACAATCTCCAAGGTTGTGAACCCTAAGCATTTTCAATTTCAGATATATATTCAAAGATTTTCTAACTCTTCTCCTCTAATTGTGTCTTACTTGGGGTGAAGGTAATGTCAAGGCATTGTTCTGAATGAGAGTGGGAAAATTTTTTTGTAGTACACATTTGCATGCACATTGATCCATTTTCCAATTTTCCATTCGAAATACTGAATCCCTGACACTAACTCATACCCTACTAGACTCTGACTACTAATCCTAATATGATGGAGAAAAATACCCCAAAAGAATGAAAATACAAGCAGTTCAGAGGAAGCATGGTGTATAGTTGGACTTAACTCTTGCATGATAAAGGGTCGGTTTTATAAATCTACTCAATTTTTAATTGAAATAGTCCTCCATGTGTTTTTTTTTAAAGAGAGAGTGAGAGAGGAGAGAGAGAATTCTATAATATTTATTTTTTAGTTATCGGCGGACACAACATCTTTGTTTTCACGTGGTGCTGAGAATCGAACCCATGCCGCACACATGCCAGGCGAGCACGCTACCACTTGAGCCACATCCCCAGCTCTCTCCATGCGTTTTTAAAGTTAACAAATATGTGAATTCCTGTCTCCCTTTCTCTGTAGCCTACTCAGCACTTGTACTTTTTATATGCACATATAGATTCCTACTTGGTATCACACGTATATTTTTATGAGTTGGCTGACTTGGCAGAAACAAATTGTAAGAAGAGATCAGTGCTCCTAAACGCTATTGGAACTGAAAATTCAAACTATGGGTGAGCTTCCTATTAGAACAATATTATACATATACCCATGTTTAGTAAAATAAATATTTTTTGCTTCTGTGGATGATATATATTACATGATGAATTACGATTGGCATATATATATTGATACTTTTTAATGAATTTTTGTGGGTTTTTTTGTATATATATATATATATATATATATATATATATATATATATATATATATACAGATTATATAAAATATGAAATATATGTGTCTTATATACACTCCATAAATTCATTCATGTTCATGTATGTGGATTTATAATCAACATTTCACAAGATTATTCTCAGAAATAATCATCTACCTGAAATACATATTTGTTTCCCAGTGCTGAAAACTAACTTCAATCAATGGTGCTTACAAATCCTAATATTTCTGCAGTAACTGACCCAGTTTAACATCAATGCAAATAGATTCCTAGGGACATGATGTCTATTTTGACGTTCATTTTAATTCAACACTGGTACATTACTATTTCTTCAGTTTTTGCACATCATAGGATATATATTTCATTCACAAGTTCACAAATTTATAGGAATTTGTTTCACTTTTAATCACTTTCTGCTTCAGAACACATGTATTCCTCCATGTTACTTGACTGGTCTTTTCATGAGACTTCTTTCCAAACACATTATTTTCGATTTCCATAATCAATTTTGAAGCTAAACCCACACACTCTTCAAGATAAACCATAACATTAATATTACCATTAGATGTATAAGTGGTTGGAATGAATGTGTGTATATCAATATAAGATTTCCTGTACATTTTCACAATTCAATTCAATCCATTATTAAAGTTGGAACCAGGTATGTTATTTATTCACAGTATGGTCTATTAATGCATTATCTCTATATTCATAGACACAGTGTACACCTCTTTGTTCCCCCAATACTAATTTATACCTCTTCAAAACATTGCTCCCAGAAATGGTAGAAGAAATATTCATATCACCTTATCTATCTATATATGTGTGTGTGTGTGTGTGTGTGTGTATATATATATATATATATATATATATATATATATATATATATATATATATATATATATTTATTTCTTTTTTTTATCACAGTAATATTCTGGACACAAAAAACAAATGTCACACTCATGATTGTATTAAAGCCTAAATGGAAAGTGAGCATGAATTACTAAAAACAACCATGTCCAGGTTGCCTAATGCTCTCAAATGTAAATCCTATTGGTGACTACATATTTGTTTCTTTCTAAGATTATATATTCAACTTCAAGGCTGTTGAAAATGTCTAATTCTATCACTCAGTTTATACTTTGCCTGATTTCCTTATATCTCTATTGATATCTGCTTTCCTACATATATTCTCCAGTTCATCATTGTGTCTGACACTTCACATACGCTGACATTTACATTCAATATCTACCCGAGACCCTATTGCTAAAGAAATTTTGGTCCAAATCCTATACTCACTTTTATTTCTAAATCTACTGACTATCTTCCTAATCTTACTGATTATTGCTTTTTGACTCGATGTTCTCTTCGACAATTAATCATCCTAGGTATAAGGTCCTAAACCATTGTGTTTCAATTTATCGGAGACATATATGCAGAACATAATTCAAACCTAAGGATCCCACTCAAGGACCCAATGCCCTTCTGACTTCGAATCTTACCTAGATTTCTGTTTTCATACTTACATTTCACCTATATATTCTTGTAAATATCACAGGTTCCCAATACCATTATTCATGCAGCAGAGAGATTCCTAACCCAAATCAAACATGTTATTAACCCTAAACATACACTCTTCCCTCAATCTAACTTTACAAAAGAGGAGGGACAGAGTTAGTCTTACAATACAGGAATGTAGGGGATCTTCCACCTTCTGAGAACATCAAAGGTCTATGCAGAAATGATCCCTGGAGAAGATGTAGGCAGCTATGAAGGACCTGAGAGAGGAAAAGTCATCTTTTATGATAAACAACCTGATCAGGATGAATGGATGTGTCTGAATCAACCTCTATCTTCTAAATGTAGAGAAGATGGACCAAATCAGGCCTGTGTGGAGAGCTCTTCCCAGGTGCCAATGGTTGATATACCATTCTAACTTGTGAAAGTGTGACAGAAAGTAGGGACAGACTCCATCTCATGGGACCCTTAGAAGTAACTGTTAGGACAAAGAGGTTGCCAAGGCAGTGAACTCATTCAGTTCCTGAAGGAAGTGACCTCACTTAACTTCCTTGGTGATGGAACTCTCTGAACTTGGGATCCAGGAAGAGAGGCACCCAGAGCCAGTTGCAGTCCCAGTCCCTGTGGTCTCACTTGTTTCAATTTACCAAGGACAGAGTCAGTCTTTCTTAGTACCAACAGATGTGAGGATGGCCAAATGCCAGGAAAGCTCTGAAGAAAAGCCTTTCCTGAGAAAGCAGGTATTGGTTCACCGCTGGCTCCTGACAACTGCACAGAGTTGGCCAAGGAGACCAGATTTGAGATACAACAGGCCATTTTTGGCGAATATAGTATGGCCCACCATTCAGAGGACACTCCACAAAGGAGGTGCCTTTGTGGGTGTAGGTGTGTGTATGGTTTTTTTCTCATGTTCTGAGAAGATGTAAGAAAGGCTGTTTGTTTGAATTGGCGTGGACTGTTTCTAGTAAGTCCTTTGACAAGGCGAGTGCTTCTATGTCTGTGTATCCCACTCTGTCCGTGGTTGTAGACATTAGAAAAGAAAATGCATCAATGGATGTGTCCTGTCTAGGAGAAAGCTTCGCAACATTCATCCTGCCCGATTTATTAATGGACTGCGTCTTTCCTTATTGAATGGCAAAACCTGCTATCTTCCAAAGTTTCTGTTTACATCCTGAATTCTGGACACTCTCCAGAATTGCCTCATTGTTTTGTGACCAAGATATGTACTACCTCCAAGCTATGTGATATGGCTATGTACTGGATAGCTGAAGGGAAAGGCGAGCATCTAGGAAAACTCAGATATCAGTGTGACCAGGAAAGTCTCAGTGGAGAAACCCTGCTTTGTGCGTTTTGTTTACCTATTGTTCTGTTGCCCTGAATTTCAGGAAGGTTTTTGCCTCAGACCACTCCTTTGTGAATATCAATTCAATCCATTATTTAAAGTGGAACCAGCTATACTATTTATTCACAGTATGGTCTATTCATGCATTATCTGTATATTCATAGACACAGGGTACAGGTTTTTGCACAACCAATACTTATGTATATGTCTTGAAAATATTACTAACAGAAATGGTGAAAGAAATACTGATGTCACCTAATCTACATGTACATTTTATCACAGTAATATTCTGGACAAAAAATGCAAAGTTCACACTTCTTATTGTACTAAAGCCTAAATGGAAAGTGAACATGGATTACTTCCATGTTTAGGTTGCCTAATGCTCTCAAATATCAATCCTATTGGTGACTACATATTTGTTTCTTCCTAAGATTATATATTCAAAATCAACCCTGTTGAAAATATCTAATCATATCACTCACTTTATACTTTGCCTGATTTTGTAATATCTCTTTTTTTAATGTTAGGATGAGCCAATTTAGTACTTTTTAAAATTTTTATTTTTTTCATCTTTCATAAATTTGATTCAAGTGAGTTATGCATTTCCATTTTACCCCAAATACAGATTGCAGAATCACATCAGTTACACATTCACAATGTTTACATAATGCCATATTAGTGACTGTTGTATTCTGCTGACTTTCCTATCCCCTACTATCCCCCCTCCCCTCCCCTTTCATTTTCCCTCTCTACCTCATCTGTTATTGTTCCGTTCTCTCCCTTCCCCCCCCTTCCCCTCACAACGTTGTATATGTGATTTCGTATAACGATGAGGGTTTCCTTCCGTTTCCATGCAATTTCCCTTCTCTCTCCCTTTCCCTCCCATCACTTGTCTCTGTTTAATGTTAATATTTTCCTCATGCTCTTTCCCTCTGTTCAGTTCTTAGTTGCTCTCCTTAAATCAAATAAGACATTTGGCATTTGTTTTTTAAGGATTGGCTAGCTTCACTTAGCATAATATGCTCTAATGCCATCCATTTCCCTGCAAATTCCATGATTTTGTCATTTTTTAGTGCTGCATAATACTCCATTGTGTATAGATGCCACATTTTTTTTATCCATTCATCTATTGAAGGGCATCTAGGTTGGTTCCACAGTCTGGCTATTGTGAATTGTGCTGCTATGATCATTGATGTGGCAGTATCCCTATAGCATTCTCTTTTATGGTCCTCAGGGAATAGTCCAAGGAGGGCGATAGCTGGGTCAAATGGTGGTTCCATTCCCAGCTTTTCCAGGAATCTCCATACTGCTTTCCATAATGGCCGCACCATTTTGCAGTCCCACCAGCAATGTACAAGTGTACCCTTTTCCCCACATCCTTGCCACCACTTATTATTGTTTGACATCCTAATGGCTGCCAATCTTACTGGAGTGAGATGGTATCTTAGGGTGGTTTTGATTTGCATTTCTCTGACTGCTAGAGAAGGTGAGAATTTTTTCATGTACTTATTAATTGATTGTATGTCTTCTTCTGAGAAGTGTCTGTTCAGGTCCTTGGCCCACTTGTTGATTTTGTAATATCTCTATTGATATCTGCTTTCCTACATATTTTCCCCTGTTCATCATTGTGACTGACCCTTCAAGTGTGCTGATATTTACTTTCACACTTTAACCCAAACCCTATTGCTAAAGAACTTTTGTTCCAAATCCTATGCTCACTCTTCTTTGTTAACCTACCGAATATCTATCTAATCCTACCGACTATCCCTTTTTGACTGGATGTTCTCTTCGAATTTTAATCATCCAAGGTACAAGGTCCTATGCCATTGCATATCGATTTATCTGAGATATCTGTGCACAACATAAATCAAAGCTAAGTATCCCAATGAAGGGCCCATTGCCTCTCTGGGCTTCAAAATTACCTAGACTTCCTTTTTTCATTTATATATTTCACCTCTATATTTTTAAAAATATCCCAGGTTCCCAGTACCATTATACATCCAGCAGAATGATTTCTAACCCAAATCAAACATTTTATTAACCCTAACAATACACTGTTCCCTCAATGTAAATTTAATGAAGAGCTGGGACAGAGTTGGTCTTACAATACAGGAATGTAGGGGATCTTTCACCTGTTGAGAACCACAAGTTCAATGCAGAAATGATCCCTGGAGAATATGTAGTCAGCTATGGAGGACCTGAGAAAGCAAAAGTAATCTTCCATGGCAAAATACCTGGTCAGGATGACGGGATGTGTCTGAATCAGAACCTCTCTTCTCAATGTAGAGGAGATGGACCAAACCAGGCCTGTGTGGAGAGCTATTACCGGGTTCCTATGGTTGATATACCATTCTAACTTGTGAATGTTTCACAGGAAGTAGGGGAAGCCTCCATTTAATGAGACACTTGGAAGCAACTGTTAGGATAAAGTGGTTGCCAAGGCAGTGACCTAATTCAGTTCCTGAAGGAAGTGACCTCACCTTACTCCCTTGGTGATGGAACTCTCTGAACTTGGGATCCTGGAAGCCAGGCACACAGAGCCAGTCCCAGTACCAGTCCCAGTGGGTTCACTTGTTTGGAATTACCAAGGACAGAGTCAGTCTTTCTTTGTACCTACTGATGTTAGAATGGCCAAAAGCCAGGACAGCTCTGAAGAGGGGCCTTTCCTGAAAAAGCAGGTAGTGGCCCACCCTGGCTCCTGACAATTTCATAGAGTTGGCCAAGGAGACCATATTTGAGACAGGACAGGACATTTCGGGGGAACATTGTGTGGCCCACCAGTCAGAGGACACTCCATAGAGTCACAGACCTACTTAGGGTAAGGAGGTGCCTTTGTGGGTGTGGTTGTGAGTTTGTGATTTTGTCTCATGTTGTGAGAATAGGAAGGAAAGGAGGTTTGTATGGTTTGGAGTGAACTGTTTCTCGTAAGTCGTTTGAAAAGGCGAGTGTTTCTATGTCTGTGTATCCCATGGTGTCCGTGGTTGTAGACATTAGAAAAGAGAGTGCATCAATGGATGTGTCCTGTCTAGTAGAAAGCTTCCCATTTCATCCTGCCCAATTTATGAATGGATTGCGGCTTTACTTAAAGATGGGCATAACCTACTACATTCCTAATTTCCAGGTTTCTTCATGAATTCTGTTCACTCTCCAGGATAGGCTCATGGTTTTGTGTCTA
The DNA here is from genome assembly GCF_048772815.1 of Callospermophilus lateralis. Classification (NCBI taxonomy): domain Eukaryota; kingdom Metazoa; phylum Chordata; class Mammalia; order Rodentia; family Sciuridae; genus Callospermophilus; species Callospermophilus lateralis. Next base: position 341,338 of record NW_027512528.1, on the reverse strand, counting down.
ACATATGTACCACCTCCAAGCTCTGTGACATGGTCATGTACTGGATAGCTGAAGGGAATGGCGAGCATCTCAAAAAACTCAGATATCAGTGTGACCAGGAAATTCTCAGTGGAAAAACCCTGCTTTGGGCATTTTGCTTATATATTGTTCTGTTGAACTGAATGTCTGGAAGTTCTTGCTCTGGCCACCCCTTTGTGAAGCCTGAAGTAAACAGTTTTCAAATGGAAATGAATGGGCATCACCTGTGGCTCTTTGCTTAATTGCTTTGGAAAGGGATGTGTCTGAATTAGCATCTTGGCCCTGTGTGAGTTTGTGGCTTAGATTCTCAGCACCAGATGGATCTAAAGAAAGATCCCATGTGTGCATCTAAAACCAAAATGGCAAATAGACCAGTCATTGTGGATAAAGTCTCGCTTTCCTCTGTGAGGTTCCTGACCTCTATCAAGTGAGAATAGGGATCCTTTGTGTCCATTGAGTTCTTCAAAGCCCTGCAGAGGTGCTTGGGTTTTCTCATGACTCTAATTCACATAAACAATCTATACCTCTAACTCAGTAGGCCTCAAATTGATGAAGCGCTGCAGTATTAACGGCATGCCTATTTGATCACTCCTGGTTCACAGGAAGTATGTCCAGGCCACCCTGACTTTAGGCAAATGAGGGGCAAGGGAGCTTATTTTGGACACTGTCTTGGACTGCGCCCCTCATGGAAACCTCCAGCCAGAGGTTATGATGAGTATCTATATGGAAACAGATGAGGGCCATGTGGGAGTGTTTTGGTTTTAATTGTGGTCATTGTGTGGCAGTTAAAGGAGATGCCTGGGTCCACATGGGCTTGAACTCTGGTGTGATTACACTTAGAGAGTGCATTCTGGATCTGATCTCAGAGAACTTGTGCCATGAATTGTGTTGGGATTCTAGGAGGGCACGCATGAGAGTCTCCCTTGGAAACTGAGATCTAGGCCCAGGGTGGCTTTCCACAGAGCACTGGGAATCTCAGCCAGGATATCACATGATTTTTTTTTTTTCTGAAAGACTTGGCAGGCACGGGTGACAGTCAAAACACACATGGACCTCACATTGTAGACCTCAATGGGTCTGATTTTATGTGACATTTTGGCCACTCCCTGGGAAGACTTGGCTGTAACAGTTCTACAGAGCTTTCATTGAAATGAGGTTTCTCATCATTTAATGGTTCCTGTACGAATTGAAATCCACACTGCCTCCAACTTCATCCGTGAAAAAATGGCTAGATAAATACAATAAAATTATTGAAATTTCCATGACCAGGTGGCACTGTAGAAAATTTGGAAAACCGGTTGCTGATCATGAGTATACCAGACAGCGCCTTGATTGACTAGGTTTCATCAAAATGGTGTAGAACAGAGATGCCAGTAAATTGGAGCCTGCTGAGTAGTGGGCCTAGAGCAGTGGAGGGGGGGTGTGTGATGAAACATCTGTGGTGGGGCCATGTTGATCTTCCATTGGCTCCGAAATGCCTTGTGACTGACATGGTACAACCACCAGACCCTTATATGTAACGGCATCTTGTTATATAGAGAGGTTTCAGGGAAATGTTGAGAATTATGTTGCTATGGTCAAGGGGAAAAGCTTTGTGGAATAGAAGCATTGTTCGTATATTCTCTTGCAGACCCTGACCCACCACACGTGACAGAACTCACTCAAGCACTGTGTCCCAGGTGATCTTCTTTTACTTCATAAGCAAATACCAAACTCCCAGTGCAGCAGCAAGAAACACCAGGAAAAGTAGAGGATGACCAAATGGCTTCACAGTCCACACACAGAGACACTTAGGCCCCAGTGGACACAGTTTACCTACATAGAGAGAATTCAGCACTGCTGCCTCATGTTCATTGGAAAATATGAAACCATGTCCTCCAGGTCGCATAGATGCACACCCAGCTTTGATGGTCTCAGTACAAAGAAAGCTCCTTACGAAAACATATATTTCAAGTGCCCAACCTCAGAGGCAGTTTCTCAAGAAGTCTTTAGGGCAGCAGAGCTCCATGTTTGTGGAGTGCTTACCCTGTCCCATACTTTTGGAAACTCCTCTACGACCTCCAAGGTTGTGAACTCATGAGAATATTCATTTCCAGATATGTATTCACAGAATTTTTAACTCTTCTCCTCTAATTGTGTCTTACTTGGGACGAGGGTAATGTCTAGGCATTGTTCTGAATGAGAGTGGGAAGATTTTTGTGCAGCATATATTTGAAATACTAAATCCCTGACACTAACCCATTCCCTACTAGACTCTGACTACTAATCCTAATATGATGGAGAAACATAACCCAAACAGAATAGAAATACAAGCATTTCAGAGGAGGCATGGTGTATAGTTGGACATGCCTTTTGAAATATATAGGGTAGGAGTTATAAATCTAGTCAATTTTTAATTGAAATAGTTCTACATGTGTTTTTAAAGTTAACAAATATATGAATTACTGTCTTCCTTTCTCAGTAGCCTATTCATCACATGTGTTTTAATATGCACATATAGAATCCTACCTGGTGTCACACGTACATTCTCGTGAGGTGGCTGACATGGCACATACAAATTGTGAGAAGTGATCACTCCTCCTAAACAATGTTGGAACTGAAAATTCAACCCATGGGTGAGCCTCCTATTTGAACAAACTTATATAAAAATCCATATTCATTAAAATGAATATTTTTGGATATGATGATGATATATATTTCATGATGAATTTCAATTGGCATATATATTGCTATTTTTTATATATATATATATATATATATATATATATATATATATATATATATATATATATATATAACATGTGTCTTATTATGCACTCCCTAAATTCATTCATATTGATGTATTTGGATTTTTAATCAACTTTTCACAAGATTATTCTCAGTAATATTCATCCACCTGAAATACATATTTGTTTCCTAGTACTGAAAACTAACTTCTTTGAATGGTGCAAACATATCCTAACATTTCTACAGTAACTGACCCTGTTTAACATCAATTCAAGTAGATTACTATGGGACATGATGTGTATTTTGATGTTCAATTTTATTCAACACTTCTACATTACTATTTATTCACTTTATGCACATCATAGGATATATATTTCATCCACAAGTTAGCAAATTTATACGCATTTGTCTGACTTTCATTCACTTCGTGCTTCAGAACACATGTATTCATCCATGTTTCTTGACTGATCTTTTCATGAGACTTCTTTCCAAACACATTATTTTCGATTTCCATAATCACTTTTGAAACACTTCAAAAGTTACCTTGAGCTTGGGGAGGGAATCTGAGCCCCGACTTTCTTAGTCATCCTCCAGAGTCAGAATGGCTGGCTGGTGTGGCTGTCGCTTTTTAGGGCAATTTTGGCCCAGTGTCCTTTTTTCTTTAGAGTAGGCACATTGACCTGAGGCCAGGGTGGCCTCTGGCATGGGCCAATGTTATCCCTTCTTGTCTACCTGTTTCTTAATTTCTGGCCTATTTGTTTTTGTGACCAGGACCTTAGTCAACGCCTTAGTCTGCCTTTTGTTTCTTTTATCCTCCCCTTGCTCCCTTCTCTTCCTCAGTTTCTCTCTTATAGTATACATTCTTGGCTTCTCTGACTAAATCTCTGAAAGTCCTATCTTGTAATCAATCTAGCTTTGTAACTTTGTTTTAATATCCAAGCCAGTTTGCCCAATAAAGGCCATCGTGACAGATGCCTTTGATTCTCTGCCTGAGGATTAAAAGGAGTATATCTCCAATATGCCTCCATAATTCTCTCTAGAAACATAGTGGGAGAATCATCAGGCCCTTGAATAATCTCTCTTACCTTGGCAAAATTACTTTGTCGCTAGCGGCTGCTTGGAGACACACTATTAGAGCCTGGTGATAAGGGGACAGATGCTCCCTACCTTCAAAGATTTTGGGGTCTCAGTTGGGTGGGTTCAAGGAAAAGCCGCCTTTGATTATGTTGGGAAGTTGTGTCGGACGCAGATCTTGTTTGAGGGATTTTTTTTCTAGCTTCCTGGAGGATTCACTGTTGTTCCTCTGTCATGAAGAGAATCCCTAGGAGTTTTTGGCAGCCATCCGAAGTAGGCTGGTGTGAAAACATCAATGACTCAACCAGACCTGAGAGCCTGGTGGGGTCCTCAGAAAAAGGGGGATTATAATTTTTTTAAGTTATATATGTCTGACGAGGAGAAAGGCTAATACTGGTAGGCTTGCATTTTTTCCCCGTGGCCATCGTCAATCATTGGCCCATAGGGATGGAGGGGGAGCATCCCAAAAGTTCCAGGGTTTTAAATCATTCACCGCCAGCGAGTTCCTTTAGATGGTACAGCTTCCTCCAAGGGAAGAGGTGCTGTGTGTGCCGCAAGGGAATTATCTGGAGGGCGCTGGGCCGGCATAGCTTCCTCCAATGGAGGAGAGGCTGAGTCAGCAGCAGGGGAATCACTTAGAGGGTGTTGGATTTTGGGGGACAAGGGCAGGGGATAAGGAGGGGAAGGAGACTCCAGTAGAGTGAAATCTGGTGACTCAGGGAGAACAGAGGGTGTAGGAGGAGGAGGATCAGAGGATTTGAGAGTTCCTGGGGGAAGGAGTCAGAGTGGGGGCAGTGACAAGGAAAGGCTTCACCCATGGAGGAGGAGATATGCAGAGTTCCCGCCGAGTTAAGATATATGGCTGTTGATCCAGATGGCTATGTAGCACCGGCTGAAAGACAATATCTCTGACTTTTTTAAATTAGTGGGAAGTAGAAAGATCCTTCTAGGGGTAATCCAAATCCAAAGGTGGGCCATTCTGAAGCACAGAGAGTCTGCCACATCCGGCACTTTACTGAAAAACAAAGATTCTGAGCCCTTAAGCGGACTTTGGTCCAGTGATCAAGTATCAGGGACAGAGGCATTGAAGTGCTCTGTCCCATAATGAAAGATACACAAACAGTTAAAGCAATGAAACATGACACAGACAAGACAAGGCAATGAAGACAGGCAATGGACGTCCAACACTGAGACCAGGACTGAGGAGCCGGCAAAACCCGATTGACTGGCAATACCGAATCCGAAAAAAATATCAATGAGTCCAGGAGACTATCTCGTCCCCATAAATTTACGGGAAGATGATCCAATACATATGGCTGTAGAGTTCCTTCACATCCTTCAGGATCCTTCCAATCTAATACCATTGCACTTCTATGGGGATTATACGCTACTCCTAGGCCTCAAAGCGTTTGAGTGGCTTGTTGTAATGGCCAATGTTTTGGCCATTCTTGACGAGAGATGATGCTAAGGTCTGCGTCTGTATCCAGTAGCCCATTAAATTCATGCCCTTGAATATTTAGTTTTAGCATGGGGCCAGAATCTAAATTTAAAGAAAGCATAGCCCAATCTACACCTGTGGAGCCTAATCACTTGGAACCTCTTTCTACAGTACGACTGGAAAATTTTTCAGGTAGGCTGGGTATTATTAGTAACTGTGCTATTCTATCTCCTGGTGAAATTACTGATATACCCTTTGGAGAACTGGCTATAATTTTTATTTCACCTTCATAGTCGAGATCAATTACCCCAGGACTTATCATAAGTCCTTTTAGAGTAGAAGATCTGCGTCCCAATAATAAGCCTACTGTTCCTTTGGGAAGAGGTCCTTTTACCCCTGTGGAAATGCATTGAACTCCCATCTCTGCAGTTAGTACTGCTCTGGCAGAGGCACAGATGTCTAACCCTGGGCTCCCTCTGGTTTGTCTGATGAGGGATCTGATGGACAATGTGTCCTGGGCACTACCCTGATGGGGTTGCTGGGTTTCTCCAGTGCTGCGTATATTTGTGGTTTTGGGCCCCGGAGAATTGAGCCCCCTTGTCCATTTTTTGGCAATGGAGCTCCATGTTTTTGTCCACGATATTGTGGATAAACACCTGGTCCTTGTTCGTTTTTTGATAATGGTGTACCCTCTATGGTGGTTTGAGAACAGCATTCATTAGCCCAAAGTCTCCCTCTACGGCATCGTGGACAAATACCTGGTATTCTACTCCTTTGATACCTAGTTTTGTTAAACCCTCCTCCTATGGGACAATTCCTTTTAAAATGTCCTGTTTTTTCACAATTGTAGCATGTTCTTGGCCTGGCATCTAAAGCCTGTTTTACTGCAGCTGCCACAATTTGCCCTTGTTCATTAATGTCTCTGGCATCTAAAGCCTGTTTTACTGCAGCTTCCACGACTTGCTCTTGTTCTTTAATGTCTCTACATAATTTAATATATGTGTTTAAATCTTCATGTTTCCATGGTCTAATGATATCTTTGCACTAACGATTCGCTTGCTCATAAGCCAGTTGTTTTAGTAATGGCATTGCTTGTTGTGTATTTCCAAAAACTCTGGTAGCTGTTTGAATAAGCCTATCTACAAATTCAGCATAAGGTTCATTAGCTCCTTGTATTACCTTAGATAACTGACCTTGTAAACCTCCATTTCCTTGAAAAGTCTTCCATGCCTTAATTGCATCTATAGCAATCTGTGCATATACACCAGGATCATATGCACATTGCTGCTGCTGATCCTCATAAGGTCCCTTTCCTAACAATATATCTAGATTTCTCTGAGGATAACTAGCTGCTGCATTTTGCCTAGCCGTCTCCTTGCAAAATTCCTCATTGGCAATCTTCCATAACAGGTATTTCCTCCATTTAGCACAGCTTTACACATATTAGCCCAATCTGCTGGCTTCATGTTCATGTTGTTAATGGATTTGATAATGCTTACAGTGAAGGGTGCTTGAGGACCATAGGTTGTTACAGCCTCTATTAGCTGCTTCACTGTTTTGAAATTTAAAGCATGGTAATCTCACTGCCCTCCTGCCTCAAATACTGGGCATGTTAATATTTGAGATCTTGTCTCAGGATTCCAACTATCAACTGTGGGGGTTGGGGGCCTCCCAGCATATGGAGGTGGCCTTGTTAGTTGGACACTTACTTCCTCTGGTGATAGAAAGGTGTTAGTAGCAGTCTCCTGTAGAGGTTGTGCTGTTGGTTGGACACTTACACCCTCTGGTGATAGAAAGGTGTTAGTAGTAGTCTCCTGTTGTAACTTTCCCCCTGATGGCTTTTTCTGTTTTACACTTTCTTCCTCTGTCTGACTGGCTTGAAAGGCCTTCTCTTTTACTTGATTTTTTTCCTCTGTCTGACTAGTTCGAGAGACCTTTTCTTTTACTTGAATTTTTTCCTCTATCTGACTAACTTGAGAGACCTTCTGTTTTACTTGAATCAATATGTCTTCTCCTTCCTCTACCATTGTCTGAACTGAAGGCTTTCCACTAAGCAAACAAGGTACAAACGTCCACAATAGCAATGTGCAAACTGGCAGAGTCCCTGGGCTTTTCTTTTCTATTCTTTTTAAATCTTCACCATGATGGTTCCATTGTGGTATATTTAACAACTCCTCCTGAAAAAGCCATGGGCTACATTTTTGTATTGTATCAACGTATGCCCTGACTTTTCTTGATTTTACTTAGATGCCTCCTTCCTCTAACAATTTACTGAACACTCTTTCAGTTTTTTTTTTTTTTTTTACTAATTTCTGATCCCGTATTTCTACTATAATACATCCCAACAAGATGACACCAAACAAAACAGCTCCTCAGGAAAAGCCGTCAGAGCCCTACTGCCACCACAGGCTTCCCACAAGCCTCTCCCTCAAACACAAGTCTCCTCCTCTTGAGGCCGATTGGCTGGGTCACGTGGGCGAAGCCAAAAAGTCCCCCAATGAGCAGTTCCATGGTCTGAAAGGGAAGGGAACCAGCCCAATGTGCATCACCACAGAGGAGCCAATCAGCTAGATGTTGTTGGGGCCGCTGTGAGCCAATCATCCGCTGGCAGTCTGAAAGGTCGGGGAAACCGCTCATTGAGCATCTCAATGAGCATCACCACAGAGAAGCAAATCAGCTAGATGATGCTGGGGCCACTGTGAGCCAATCATCAGCCGGCAGATGGAAGTTTGCTGGCAGCTGCAAGTTTGCTGGGGCTCCTTTGGCTGTGGCTCTCAACAGATTATTCTCAGAAATATTCAACCACCTGACATACATATTTGTTTCCTAGTACTGAAAACTAACTTCAGTGAATGGTCCTTATATATCCTAATATTTCTATAGTAACTGACCAAGTTTAACATCAATGCAGTTAGATTCCTATGGGACATGATATGTATTTTTAAGTTCATTTTTATTCCACACTGGTACATTACTATTTCTTCAGTTTATGGACATCATAGGATATATCCTTTCATCCACAAATTCACAAATTTATAGGCATGTGGTTCACTTTCAATCACTTCCTCTTTCAGAAAACATGTTTTCCTCTATGATTCTTTAGCGGTCTTTTCACTAGACTTCTTTCTAAAAACATTATTTTCGATTCTATACTCATTTTTGAAGCAAAACTCACACACTCTTCATGATAAACCGTAACCCTAATATTACCATTAGATGTATAACTGGTTGGAATGAATGTATATATATATATCAATATAAGATTTACTATATATTTTCAAATATAATTTCAATGCATTTTTTAAAGTTGGAACCAGTTATATAATTTATTCACAATATGGTCTATTCATGCATCATCTCTTATTCATCAACACAGGGTACGCCTATTTTATCCGCAATACTAATTTATAAGTTTTCAAAATATTGCTCCTCATATTGGTGGAAGAAATACTCATGTCATCTGATCTACATATATATTTTACCACAGTAATATTCTTGACACAAAATGCAAAGGTCACACTTATGATTGTACTAAAGCCTAAATTTAAAGTGAGCATGGATTACTTAAAACCTCCATGTCTAGGTTCCCTAAAGCGCTCAAATGTCAATCCTATTGGTGACTAAATAATTGTTTCTTCCTAAGATTATATATTCAACCTCAACCCTGTTGAAAATATCTAATCCTATCACTCACTTTATACGTTGCCTGATTTCCTAATGTCTCTATTGATACATATTTACTCTCTTTCCTACATATTTTCCCCAGTTCATCATTGTGACTGACTCTTCACATGTGCTGACATTTACATTCACTCTCTAACTGAAACCCTATTGCTAAAGAACTTTTGGTCCAACTCCTAGACTCACTCTTCTTCCTAATCCTACAGACAATCTTCCTAATCCTATGGACTATCCCTTTTGGACTGGATGATCTCTTCTAAATTCAGTCATCTGAGGTATAGCAACCTATGCCATTGTAAATGAATTTATCTGAGACCTCGGTGCAGAACATAATTCAAGCTTAGTATGCCAATCAATCGCCAAATGCCCTTCTGGGCTTCAAATCTTACGTAGATTTCTTTTTTCGTACTTATATTTCACGTCTATATTCTTATAAGTATCAGAGGTTCCCAAACCATTATTCATCCATCAGAATGATTCCTAACCAAAATCGAACATGCTATTAACCCTAACCATACAATGTTCCGTCAATCTAACTTTACAGAAGAGGAGGGACCGAGTTGGTCTTACAATACAGGAAGGTAGGGGATCTTCCACCTGCTGAGAACCTCAAAAGTCCATGCAGAAATGATCGATGGAGAAGATTTAGGCAACTATTTAGGACCTGAGAGAGGAAAAGTCATCTTCCATGGCAAACAACCTAGTCAGGATGAAAGGATGTTTCTGAATCAGCCTCTCTCTTCTTAATGTAGAGAAGTCGGATCAAACCAGGCCTTTGTGGAGAGCTGTTCCCAGGTGCCTATGGTTTCTATACCATTCTAATTTGTGAATGTGTCACAAGAAGTAGGGGCAGCCTCCATCTTATGAGAACCTAGGAAGCAAGTGTTAGGACATATTGGTGGCCAAGTCAGTGACCTCATTCAGTTCCTGAAGGAAGTGACCTCACCTACTTCCTTGGTGATGGAATTCTCTGAATTTGGGATCCAGGAAGCCAGGCACCCAAAGCCATTACCCGTCCAAGTCCCAGTGGTCTCACTTGTTTGGATTTACCAAGGATAGAATCAGTCTTTCTAGGTACCTCTTCATGTGAAGGTGGCCAAATTCCAAGAAAGCTCTGAAGAGGGGCCTTTCCTGACAAGACTGGAATTGGCTCACCACTGCCTCCTGACAACTTCACAGAGTTGGTAAATGACACCAGATCTGAGACAGGAAAGGCCATTTCAGAGGAACATCGTATGGCCTACCAGTCAGAGGACACTCAGAAGAGTCACAGACCTACTTGGGGGAAGGAGGTGCCTGGGTGTGTGGATGTCAGTTTGTGGTTTTGTCTCATGTTCTGAGAATAGGTAGAAAAAACGTGATTTATTTCTTTTGGAATGGACTGTTTCTAATAAGTCATTTGACATGGTGAGTGTTTCTATTTCTGTGTATGCCACTGTGTCCGTGGTTGTAGACATTAGAAAAGAGAATGCATCAATGAATATGTCCTGTGTAGTAGAATGCCTCCCAGCAATCAACCTGTCCAATTTATGAAAGGACTGCGGCTTGCCTTACCAATGGGAAACACCTCCAACCTTCCTAAGTTCCTGTTTTCTTCCAGAATTCTGGCCACTAGCCAGAATATGCTCATTGTTTTTTATCCATGATATGTACCAACTCCAATCACTGTGACATGACCATGTACTGAATAGCTGAAGGAATTGGCATGGCGAGCATCTCAAAAAACTCAGATATCAGTGTGGCCAGGAAACTCTCAGTGGAGATACCCTGCTTTGGGCCTTTTGCTTACATTTTGTTCTGTTGCCCTGAATGTCAGGAAGGTATTTGCCTCTGGCCACCCCTTTGTGAAGACTGAAAAAAACAGTTATCAAATGGAAAAGAATGAGGATCACCTGTGGCTCTTGGCATAATTGCTTTGGAAAGGGAGGTGTCTGAATCAGCCACTTGGCCCTGTGTGAGGCTCCAGCTTAGATTCTCAGCACCTGATGGATCTAAAGAAAGATCCCATGTGTGCATCCAAAACCAAAATGGCAAAAAGATCAGTCATTGTGGATGGAGTCTCTAGCCTTCTTCTGTGATGTTCCTGACTCCATCAAGTGAGAATAGGGATCCTTTGGGTCAAATGAGTTCTTCAAAGCCATGCAGAAGTGCTTGGGTTTTCTCATGACTCCAAACCACATAAAGAATCTATACCTGACATTCAGTAGGCCTCAAAATGGAGAAGCAGAGCAGTATTAACGGCAGGTCTATTTAATCACTCCTGGTTCACAGGAATGGTGTCCAGGCCACCCTGACTTTAGGCAAATGAGGGCCAAAGGTGCTCATTTTGGTCACTGTCTTGGGCTGCGCCCCTCATGGAAAAATTCAGCCAGAGGTTATGATGAGTGTCTATATGGAGAACATGAGGGCCTTGTGGGAGTGTTTAGGTTTTAATTTTGGTCATTTGTGTGGCGGTTGGAAGAAATGACTGGGTCCAACTGGTCTTGAACTCTGGTGAGAGTTCAAGGGGACTTAGAGACTGAGTTCTGGAAATGAACTCAGAGAAGTATTGCCATGAATTGTGTTGGGATTTTCGCAGGCCACACATGAGAGTCGCCCTTATAAACTGAGATCTAGGTCCAGGGTGGCTTTCCACAGAGCACTGAGAATCACAGCCTGGATATCACATGATTTTTTCTAAAACACATGGCAGGCATACTTGAGCGTCAAAACACACAGGGACCTCACATTGTAGACCTCAATAGTCCTGGATTTCGGTGACCTTTTGGCCACTCCTTTGGAAGACTTGCCTGTGAGAGTTTTCCAGAGGTTTCATTGAAATGAGCTTCCTCAACATTTAATGTTTCCTGAAAAAATTGAAACCCACAGTGCCTCCAACCTCATGCTTGAATAATGGCTAGATAAATACCATGAAATTCTTAAAATTCCCTTGACCAGGTTGCACAGGAGAACCTTTGGATATACTGTTGCTGACGATGAGTGTATCAGACAGTTCCTTGATTGACTGGGTTTCATGAAAATGGTGTAGAACAGAGATGCCAGTAAGTTCAAGCCTGCTGATTAGTGGACCTACAGCAGAGATGTGCAGTTTTGTGATAAAACTTCTGTCGTGGGGCCTTGTGGATCTGCCTTTGACTTCCAAATGGCTTGTGGCTGACATGGTGCATCCAGCAGACCCTTATATGTAAAGGCATCTTTTTATAAGTAGAGGTTTAAGGGAAATCTTAACAATCAGGTTATTATGGTCAAGGGGGCAAACTGTGTGGCATAGAAACCTGGTTGGTGAATTCTCCTGCTGACCCTGACCCACCACACATGACAGAACTCCCTCCAGCACTGTGTTCCAGTTGAGCTCCTTGTATTCCATGAAGCAAATATTAAATTCCCAGTGCAGCACCAAGAATCACGACGAAATGTGGAGGATGACCAAATGGATACACAGCCAACATGTGGATACACTTAGCCCCCCGTGGCCACAGTTTACCTACAAAGAGAGAATTCAGCACTGCTGCCTCATGTTCATTGGAAAATAAGAAACCATATCCACAAGGTCACAGAGATGAAGACCCAGCTTTGATGGTCTCCCTAGAAAGGAAGCTAAAGCTCCTGACAACAACATATGTTTTAAGTGCCCAACCTCAGAGACAGTTTCTCAAGAAGTCTTTAGGCAGGCAGAGGTCCATGTTTGTGGAGTGTTTTCCCTGTCCCTTACTTTTGGAAACTCCTCTACCACTTCCAAGGTTGTGAACTCCTGATCGTATTCCATTCCAGATATGTAGTCATGGATTTTCTAACTCTTCTCCTCTAATTGTGTCTTACTTGGGGCGTAGGTGATATCTAGGTGTTGTTCTTGATGAGAGTGGGAAGATTTTTGTGTACCACATATTTGCATACACATTGGATTCATTTTTCTATTTTCCATTCAATATACTGATTCCCTGACACTAACTCACACCCTACTAGACTCTGATTACTAATCCTAATATAATGGAGGAAAGTAACCGAAACATTATAGAAACACAAGCAGTTCAGAGGAGGCATGGTGTATAGTTGGACTTGTTATTTGCATGATAAATGGTAGGTGTTAAAAATATAGTCAATTGTTAATTGAAATAGTTCTCCATTCTTTTTAATGTTAACTTATTTCTGAATTTCTGTCTCCATTTCTCTGGAGCCAATTCAGCACATGTATTTTTATGTGCACATATAGAATCCTACCTGTTATCACACGTACATTTTTGTGAGGTGGCTAACTTTGCAGATACAAATTGTGAGAAGAGATCACTCCTCCTAAACGCTTTTGGATCTTAAAATTCCACCTATGGGTGAGGTTCCTAGTTGAACAACATTATACATAAATCCATGTTCACTAAAATGAATACTTTTTAATCTGTGGATGATATATATTTCAAGATAAATTTTGATACCCATATATATTTATATATTGCTACTTTTTAATATATCTGTGATATATATATATTTTTTTACACCCTCCTGATTTTTAAAAATATGAAATATATGAGTCTTATATACACTTCCTAAATTCATTCATGTCATGAATGTGGATTTATAATAAAATGTTCACAAGATTATGCTCAGATATATTCATCCACCTGAAATATATATTTGATTCCTAGTACTGAAAACTAACTTTAGTAAATGGTCCTTTCAAATCCTAATGTTTCTACAGTAACTGACCCAGTTTAACATCAATGCAAGTAGATTCCTATGGGACATGATATGTATTTTGACATTCATTTTCATTCAACACTGGTACATTACTATTTTTTTCAGTTTTTGCACATCATAGGATATATATTTCATCCACAAGTTAGGAAATTTATACGATTTTTTTTATACTTACAATCACTTCCTGCTTCAGAACACATGTATTCCTCTATGTTTCTTGATTCGTCTTTTCATGAGACTTCTTTCCAAACACATAATTTTCCATTTCCATAATCACTTTTGAAGCTAAACTCACACACCTTTCATGATAAAACATAACCCTAATATTACCATTAGATGCATAACTCGTTGGAATGAATGATTGTATATCAATATAAGATTTCTTATATATTTTCAGATATCAATTCAATCCATGATTTAAAGTGGAAACAGTTATATTATTTATTCACAGTATTGTCAATTCATGCATTACTTCTATATTCATAGACACAGGGTACAACTCTGTGTACCCCCAACACTAATTTATACGTCTTCAAAATATTGCTCCCAGAAATGTTAGAAAAAATACTCATGTCACCTGATCTACATATACATTTTATCACTGTAATATTCTGATCACAAAATGCAAAGATCAAACTTATGATTGTAGCAAATCCTAAATGGAAAGTGATCCTGGATTACTAAAAACATCCATGTCCAGGTTGCCTAATGCTCTCAAATGTCAATCATATTGCTGACTACATATTTGTTTCTTCCTAAGATTATACATTGAAACTCAACCTTGTTGTTAATGTCTAATCCTATCATTCACTTTATACTTTGCCTGATTTCATAATGTGTGTATTGATATCTGATTTCCTACATATTTTCTCCAGTTCATCACTGTGACTGACTCTTCACATGTGCTGACATTTACATTCACTCTCTAACCGAAACCCTATTGCTAAGGAACTTTTGTTCCAAATCCTATACACAGTCTTCTTCCTAAACCTACCAACTATATTCCTAATCCTACTGACTATCCATTTTTGAATGGATGTTCTCTTCTACATTTAATTATCCAAGTAAAGGTCGGATGAGGTCGAAAGAAGAGACCACCAAGAGACTATCTCATGCAACAGCGCAGTGTTTATTGGGGGTCCAGCATGCTGATGCTCAGAGCTCACTTGAATAGAGTAGAGAGCCCTTAGAACAGCTTAAGCAGAGCTTATACACTTTCCTTGGTGACGGCAGGGAGGGAACTTTATTGATAGGTCAGGGCGAGTGGTCAGTTTGCATGCAACCCAGTGAGGGAGCACATTCTGCAGTTAGTCAGTTGGGGACAGCACATTCTGGGAACAAGATTAGCAAACATTTCTCAAGATTTCAACAGTGTTTTGTTAAGCATACAGGAAAAAAGGAAGTGAAAAGTGCCTATTTAATTAACCTTTCATTCCCCACTTCTTCTTCTGGCTACTTTTAATCATAAAAGTGATCATTGCAGGGTGTCACATTCTATGTTTGCTAGTGGGGTATTACCATAAGTTTAACTCATCCAATTTGAGCTTGGAAAAAAGAAATTACACGGTTGAGCAAACAGGGTTTTATAGTTAGCAATAATATGAGGATAATTATTGAACTCTCCAGGGTTGATAAATGCGTAGTTAACCAGGGGGACTGTGTGAACCAAGACTCAAACCACACTTTTTGGGCCTCTCTCTCTCATTGACACTCTTCAAGGCATCTTTTTAATTTACTCCTAGATTTTTTTACAACTCCAGTATGGTCGGCAAAAACACAACATTCTCCATCAATGCAGAACAAAGGCCCCCTTCTTTCATGAAGAGGAGGTTCAACCCTCGCCTTTTCTGTAAAATAACTTCAGAGAGAGAGGTTAAAGATTCCTGCAAAGCCAAGATGGAGGATTCTAATATCTTTAAGTTTTGGTCTATTGCTGCTTCTAATTGTGTCATTTGTTGTATCCCATGGACCGAGGCAGTGGTTCTTGTGCTCACGCCTGCAGCAACTCCTATTCCTAATAGGATGGCTAAAGTGATGGATATATGTTCTCAGTGGAACCGGGTTTTATGCCCCCCTATTTGAACTTCAAATGAATCTGCATTATGATAAAGCACTCTGGGAAACATCTGCACCTTTACACATTTAATCACATCGTCTTGACAATTTCATGAAAACATAAACAATGTTTAAGTCTATAGAATTATACTGTTGTAGAGACGGACAAGGCACGGCACCTAAGATACTACCAAAAACAGGGAAACTTTCCATTTTATTAGCAACCGGATTCAGAGGGCATTACTTCTGTTATAATCAATTAATTCCCTGAAACTCACGTTTAGGTAGTTTCAGAATTTTGTACCCAACATATAAGGGAAGGGGCGCAGAAGTTCACAGCCTGCAGAAGTTCACAAAAAGCAGATTTTTTTCTGTTTTATTCCTCTGTTCTGGGCAAGTTAACTTTTCAAGGACACCTGGGTGAAGGAGAGCTTTTTTTTCCTTTTATTTTTCCCCCTTCCAGCTGTTACCATGGAGCCCAGTTGGTAACTTCTTTATCTTTGAAATGTAGCCATCTCTGTGAAGCCCCAGATCAATGCCAAAGGCCTTGTTCACATATTTTGTGAAAAACTAGTAAGGGGGTGTCTAACTTAGGAGTGCTGATATTTTTAGCCAGTGACCAAGTACAACAGGGCAACATGAAAAGAGGAAGTTTATCTACTTTGAAGTCTTTCATGGGGACTCTTTTCCTGAAAGTCCTAAAGTCAGCCATGCTGAAGACTTCCATAGAAGGTCAATTAATGTTTTTCTGTGGGCCTGGAACAGAGGGGGGAGATGGGGAAGGCGTGGCTGTGAGCAGCTCCGTGGATCTGAGAATGAGGTAGCAGAGATGTGAAAGAATACTGGCAAAGGTGTTTGTGATTTTCCTAGCAACAAAAAGGTGAGCAGTAGAACAGGTAGAGCAGAGGAGAAGATAGGAGTTAGTATCCCTAAAAGCCTGTGAGGGACTTTAAATTCTTAGTAACCTGTTTTCACTAATGACAAAGAAACTTTAAAGGCCATTTTCACTACATCTTGGATAGGGGTCTGAGGGTTCTCCTCAGCTGGTTTGAGCTTTGGGTTAGCTGGTAAGAGGAACTGGTGGGACCCGGTGTGGGCACTGACTGGAGAAGAGAGGAGTGATTCGGTGGAGGGTTACCTCAGTACCTGCTACCTCAGAAAGGGGGAAATGGTCTGAGATCCGGCGGAGGTTTGGGTTTTTGATCTAGTAATTGGAGGGGAGAAATCATGTTGCTGAGGTGAGAGTGACAGCAGAGAGTCTGGAGCAGAAGGCTGAGTGTGAGGACCTATTGGAGAAGCATAGTTCAGGATGTGAGCGAAGGAGGGAAAAGGCCTCCACATAGGGAAATCTCCTTTCACCCTTTTGAGGACATTCAGAAGTTAAAAAGGTCATGCAGAATTTGAGGATCTAGAGACCCCTCTAGGGGCCAACAGTTTGGGTGATCTAATTGGTAATAGGGCCAATGCTGTGTACAGAATTTGATGAGGAGTTTGGGTTCCATCATGCACTGCCTGTATGATCACATCCCTAGACTTACAGAAGAAGTCGGCATTCCCCCCACACAACCGTGACTGTTTGTGGCTTTGGTAGTCCACCGGGCAAACATAGTAATCTAGGCTAGCCAACCTGCATCTGGCTCGCGTGTCCCTACATCCATAATGATTGTTTCCATTATCAATGGTGCAGAATGGATTTAATGGAAATTTAGTGGGATCCTCTTCATCAGGTATATCCCAATAGGAAAGACCTATAGCCAGCTGACAAATGTCTGGGTGGATAGATGTCCACCAAGTTCCTAAGTGGGCTGCATGCGAGATAGATCATACTTCTTTACCAGTAGGATTTGTGATCAGCCATCGCTGCTGAACGGGTTTAATAGGTTTAGGACTACTGGTGGTCAAGGGAAGAGTCTATAGCCTTAGACACAGGGTAAATACACAATTTGAAAGTTTTACCAATCTTTTCCAGTTTCCAGCCAGAGTCTGGACAGGGCGCAGGCTTGAGATGAGAGGTATGGATCCAGGAAGTGATTCTGTCTTCCTTTATCGCTGTAGGTGTTATAAGTAGCACCTTGTATCGTCATTTCCAGTGGGGTTTCAGGGATGACACCTGATGTCGACTTATGTAGATGAAGTCTCTTACTTGATATTGATGTAGAGTCCATTCGTCCCCAGGTTGATAGGCATTGGCCATCTGTTTTCACAGGTATCCCTGAGTTCTTTCAAGAGCTTTAATTCAGTCAAGCAATGGGGTGTGGAAGGAATCGTTAGGTCTTAGAGTTGGGGTTAGGTCCCTTACTGAAGGAGGGGAACCATGGACAATTTCATAGGGGGTGAGGTTACACAAAGAAACAGAGGGAGTGTTTCTTCCATGAAATAGTGCATAAGGCAAGAGCATAGTACAATCTATTATGTAGGTTTCTAAGCTTAATTTCGTTATGGTCTCTTTAATGGTTCTATTCATTCTTTCTACCTGTCCTGAACTCGGTGGTCTATAAGCACAATGTAACTTTTAATTAATCCCCAGGGTCTTGCCTAACCCCTGACTTACTTGGGCTACAAACGCCAGTCCATTATCAGACCTTATTACTTTAGGCAGGCCGTATCTTGTAAAACTATCTTTCAGGATCTTCTTGACAACCATTTGCGCTGTTTCGTTTTTTTCTTTTTTCCTGGAAAAGGCTTCAATCCATCCTCAAAATATATCTACAAAAACTAGGCGATATTTAATTTCAAACCTTGCTGGCTTAATTTTAGTAAAGTCCACTTCCCAGAATTGTCCTGGTCTGGTTCCTCGTAGGTGCTTTTTTGCAGGAAGCTTGGAAGGGTAAGCATTAACCATGACAGACCTGACAGGCTTTTGTTACCCATTCAGTTATTTCCTTTTGCTTTGAGTCGGTTAGTAAAAAACTCTGTTCTTCATCCTTCAGGAATGAATGCAATTTCTTTGAACCAAGGTGAGTGAGTTGATATACATTTTCTACTGACATATTTAGAGCCGTGACTATAGGAGTTTTTATTGAAGGATTTAGAAATTCCACTTGTGGGCCTTCAGGGTTAAAAGTTATTTTGGCCCGGAGCTTGGTGAGCAGATCTCTGCCCATCAATGGGGCCGGGCATTCTGGGATTACTAAGAACGAGTGATGGATTTTTCCTTTCCCCTGGTCCATGGTCCTCTTAGTTGTCCAAACCCGATATTTTCTGCCATTAGCCCCTTGAATTAGAGAACTTTTTATTTGATAGAGAGACCAATGGGGCCATAAGGGCAGAGTATATTGCCCCTGTATCCACTTCAAAGTTTGCTAGGGTCCCCTCCACTTCAAAATTTACCCTGAGCTCTCGGAGGGGATCTGAGACCCAACATTCTTAGTCATCCTCCAGAGTCAGAATGGCTGGCTAGAGTGGCTGTCTCTTTCAATGGCACTCTTTGAAGCAGTGTCCTTTTTCTTTACAGTAGGCACATTAAATTGAGGCCAGGGGTGGCCTATAGTCTGGGCCCTGGTATCCCTTCCAGCCTCCATGTTTCTTATTTCTGGCCTATTTGTTGTTGTGACCAGGACCTTAGTCAATGCCTTAGTCTGTCTTTTGTTTCTTTTATCCTTCCTTTGCTCCCTACTCTTCCTCACTTTCTCTCTTATAGTATACCTTCTCGGCTACTCTGACTAAATCTCTCAAAGTCATATCTTGTAATCCATCTAAGCATTGTAACTTTCTTTTAATATCCATGGCAGCTTGCCCATAAAGACCATCTTGACAGATGACTTTTGATCCTCTGCCTGAGGATCGAAAGAGTATATCTCCTATATGCCTCCATAATTCTCTCTAAAAACATAGAGGGAGATTCATCAGGCCCTTGAATAATCTCTCTTAACTTGGCAAAATTTGTAAGTCGCCTAGCGGCCACTAAGATACCCACAATTAGAGCCCAGTGATAAGTGGACAGATGCTCCCTACCTTCAAAGGTGTTGGGGTCCCAGTTTCGTCGATTCAAGGGAAAGCCGGGTTAAATATGTTGGGAAGTTTTGTCGGTCACACATCTGGTCAGAGGATATTTTTCTCTAGCATCCAGGAGGATTCTCTTTTGTTTCTCTGTCATGAAGAGACAACCCTAGGTGTTGTTGGCAGTCATCCCAAGTAGGCTGGTGTGAAAACATCAATGACTCAACCACACCTAGGAGCCGGTTGGGGTCCTCGGTAAAAGGGGGATTTTTATTTTTCCAGTTATATTGGTCTGAAGAGGAGAAAGGTAAATACTGGTAGGCTTGCATTTTTCCCCCAAGGCCGTTGTCAATCATTGGCCCCTAGGGATGGAGGGGGAGCATCATTCGAGTTCCAGGTTTTTCAATCATTCACCGCTGGTGAGTACCTTTAGCCGGGCTAGCTTCCTCCAGAAGAGGAGGGGCTGTGTGTGCCGCGGGGAAATTATCTGGAGGGCGCTGGGCTGGCTTAGCTTTCTCCAATGGTGAAGAGGTTGAGTCAGCAGCAGGGGAATCACTTAGAGGGTGTTGGTCTTTGGGGGACGTGGGCAGGAGATAAGGAGGGGGACGAGAGTCCAGTAGAGTCAAATCTTGTGTATCAGGGAGAACAGAGGTTGGAGGAGGAGGAGGAGCAGAGGGTTTGAGAGATCATGGGGGAAGGAGTAGGAGTGGGGGTAGGGGCAAGGAAATGCTTCACCCATGAAGGAGATTTGCAGAGGTCCTGCCAAGTTAAGATATATGGCTGTTGATCCAGATGGCTATGTGGCCCTGGCTGAAAGACAATATCGTCTGACTTTTTAAATTAGTGGGAAGTAGAAAGATCCTTCTAGGGGCCATCCGAATCCAAAGGTGGGCCATTCTGAGGCACAGAGAGTCTGCCAGGTCCAGAATTTTACTGAAAAAGAAAGATTCTGAGCCCTTAAGGGTACTTTGGTCCAGTGATCAAGGGTCAGGGACAGAGGCATTGAAGTGCTCTGTCCCATAATGAAAGATACACAAACAGTAAAAGCAACGACACACGACACAGACAAGACAAGGAAATAAAGACAGACAATGAAACTTCCAACACTGAGACCAGGACTAAGTATCTGGCCCAACCCGATGGGCTGGCGATACTGAATCTGAAACAAAATATCACTGAATTGAGGAGACTATTGCTCCTCAATTTCCCGAATACTCTGGAGCATCCCCCAGGGATGTGGTCTGTGGCTCTGTGACACGTATGTCAGCCACCTTCGGAGAGAGCTCACACTCTTCATTGACAGCCATTTTGCGAAGCCCTAACCTGAAACCTGAAACCAGAAAGAGGCACCGTACATACCCCAAGAGGAGCCTGTTGGGGTCTCTCGTTCGCCGCTGCCGGATCTCAGTGGAACCTCCATATGTAAAGGTCAGGCGAGCATCGGGTGAAGAGCCCACCAAGAGACTGTCTCAAGCAAAAGCAAAGGGTTTATTGGGGATTCAGCATGCTGGGGCTCAGAGCTCACTTGAATAGAGCAGAGAGCCCTGAGAACAGCTTAAGCAGAGCTTATATACTTTCCTTGGAGAGGGCAGAGAGGAAACTTTATTGTTTGGTCTGGGCGAGTGAGCAGTTTGCGTGCAACCGGGTGAATGAGTACATTCTGCAGGTTGGCAGTTGGGGACAGCACGTTCTGGGAACAAGATTAGCAAACAGTTCTCAAGATTTCAATAGTGTTTTGTTAAGCATACAGAAAAACAGCAAGCGACATTTACCTATTTTACTAAATTTTCATTACCGAATATACTTTGCCAGATTTCCTAATGTCTCTATTGAAATCTGCTTTCCTACATATTTTCCCCAGTACATCATTGTGACTGACTCTTCACAAGTGCTGACATTTACATTCACTCTATACCCGAAACCCCATAGCTAAAGAACTTTTGGTGCAAATCCTATACTTACTCTCCGTTCTAAACTTACCAACTATCGTCCTAATCCTACCGACTATCCTTTTTTTAATTTTTTTTCTTAAAGAAAGAGTTAGAGAGAGAGGGAGAGAGAGAGAGAATTTATTAACATTTAGTTTTTTTAGTACTTGGCAGACACAACATCTTTGTTTGTACGTGGTGCTGAGGATCGAACTCGGGCCGCACGCATGCCAGGCGAGCACGCTACCACTTGAGCCACATCCCCAGCCCCCCGACTATCCATTTTTGACTGGAAGTTCTTTTTGACAATCAATCATTCAAAGTACAAGGTCCTATGCCTTTGTATATTGATTTATCTGAGACATCTGTGCAGAAAATAAATCAAAGCTAAATATTGCAATCAAAGACCCAATGCCCTTCTGGGCTTCAAATATTACCTTTATTTCTGTTTTCGTACTTATATTTCACCTATATATTCTTGAAAATATCGAAGGTTCGCCATACCATTATTCATTCAGCAGAATGATTCCTAACCCCTAACCATACACTCTTCCCTCAATCGAACTTTACAGAAGAGCAGGGACAGAGTTGATCTTACAATACAGGAATGTACGGTTTCTTCCAACTGCTGAGAAACTCAAAGGTCCACGCAAAAATGATCTCTGGAGAAGTTGTAGGCACATATGTAGGAACTGAGAGAGCAAAAGTCATCTTCCATTGAAAACAACCTGGTCAGGATGAAGGGATGTGTCTGAATCAGCCTCTCTCTTCTTAATATGGAGAAGAAGGACCAAACCAGGCCAGTGTGGAGAGCACTTCCCGGGTGCCTATGGTTGATATACCATTCGAACTTTTGAAAGTGTCACAGGATGTAGGGGCAGCCTCCATTTCATGGGACACTTTGAAGCAACTGTTAGAACAAAGTGGTTGCCAAGGCAGTGACCTCATTCAGATCTTGAAGTAAGTGACCTCACCTAACATCCTTTGTGATGGACCACTCTGAACTTGGGATCCAGGAAGCCAGGCACCCAAATCCTGTCTCAGTCCCAGTCCCAGTCCCAGTGGTCTCAATTGTTCGGATTTACCAAGGACAGAGTCAGTCTTTCTTGGTACCTACGGAGGTGAGGATGCCCAAATGCCAGGAAAGCTCTGAAGAGTGGCCTTTCCTGAGAAAGCAGTTAGTGGATCACCGCTGGCTCCTGAGAACTTCACAGTGTTGACCAAGGAGACCAGATCTGAGACAGGACAGGACATTTCGGGGTAACATAGTATGGCCCACCAATCAGAGGACACTATGGATAGTCACAGACTGACTTGGGGGAAGAAGTTGTCTTTGTGGATGTGACTGTTGGTTTGTGGTTTGGTCTCATGTTCTGAGAATAGGTAATAAAGGCGGTTTTTTGGTTTGAAGTGAATTGTTTCTAATAAGTCTTATGAAAAGGCGAGTGTTTCTAAGTCTGTGTATCCCACTGTGTCCGTGGTTCTAGACATCAGAAAAGAGAATGCATCAATGGATGACTCCTGTCTAGTAGAAATCTTCCCAACATTCATCCTGCCAATTTATGAATGGACTGCGGCTTGCCTTATGAATGGGCAACACCTACTATCTTCCTAAGTTTCTATTTTGTTCCTGAATTCACTCCACTCTCCAAAATAGGCTCATGGTTATGTGTCCAATATATATACCACCTCCAAGCTCTGTGACATGGCCATGTACTGGATAGCTAAAGGGAATGGCGAGCATCTCAGAAAACTCAGATATCAGTGTGACCAGGAAAGTCTCAGTGGAGAAATCCTGCTTTGGGCCATTTGCTTACCTATTGTTCTGTTGCCCTGAATTTCAGAAAGCTTTTTGCCTCAGACTACTCCTTTGTGAAGCCTGAAGAAAAGAGTCTTCAAATGCAAATGATTGGGCATCACCTGTGGCTCTTTGCTTGATTGCTTTGGAAAGGGATGTGTCTGAATCAGCCTCATGACCCTGTGTGAGGCTGTGGCTTAGATTCTTAGCACCTGATGGATCTAAAGAAAGATACCATGTGTGCATCCAAAACCAAAATGGCCAAATGAGGAGTCATTGTGGATTAAGTCTTTTGCTTTCCTCTGTTAGGTTCCTGAAATCCATCAAGTGAGAATAGGGATCTTTTGGGTCAAATGAGTTCTTCAAACCCTGCAGAGACTAGCCCAGAGGTGCTTGGCTTTTCTCATGACTCCAAATCACATAAAGAATCTATACCTGAAAGTAAGTAGGCCCCAAATTGGAGATGCAGAGCAGTATTAAGTGCAGGCCTATTTAATCACTCTTGGTTCTCAGGAAGGGTGTCCAGGCCACCCTGACTTTAGGCAAATGAGGGGCAAGGGAACTTATTTGGATACTGTCTTTGTCTGTGCCCCTCATGGAAATTTCCAGGCAGAGGTTATGATAAGTGTCTATATGGAGAATGTTGAGGGCCATGTGGGAGTGTTTTGGTTTTAATTCTGGTCATTTGTGTGGCGGTTGGAAGAGATGACTTAGTTCACCTGGGCTTTAACTCTGGTGTTATTAGAGACTGAATTCTGGAACTGTCCTCAGAGAAGTATTGCCATGAATTGTGTTGGAATTTTAGGAGGCAACACATGAGAGTCATCCTGAAAACTGAGATCCTGGCCAAGGTGGCTTCCACAGAGCACTGGGAATCTCAGCCAGGATTTCACATGATTTTATTCTGAAAGTCTTGGCAGCCATAATTGAGAGTCAAAACACACATAGACCTCACATTTTAGACCTCAATGGGCCTGGATTCATGTGAAATATTGGCCACTCTTTGGGAAGCCTTGCCTGTGAGAGTTCTCCAGAGATTTCTTTGAAATGAGCTTCCTCACCATTTAATGTTTCCTAAATAATTTGAAACCCACAGTGCCTCCAACTTCATCTTTGAAAAATAGCTAAATACATACCATGAATTTTTTGAAATTTCAATGACCAGGTGGCAATGGAGAAACTTTGGATGACTTGTTGCTGGTCATGAGTGTACCAGACTGTGCTTGGATTTACTTGGTTTCATGAAAACAGTGTAGAAAAGAGATCCCTGTAAGTTGGAGACTGCTGAGTAGTGGGCCTAGAGCAGTGGTGTGCAGGTATGTGATAAAACATCTGTGGTGGTACCATGTGGATCTGCCCTTGGATTCCAAATGGCTTGAGACTGACATGGTGAAGTCAGCAGACCCTATTATATAAAAGCATCTTGTTATATGGAGAGGTTTCCGGGCAATGTTCAGAATCAGATTGCTATGGACAAGCGGGCAAGCTATGTGGGGTAGAAGCCTGGTTGGTGCATTTTCCTGCAGACCTTGACCCACCACATGTGACAGAACTCCCTCCATCACTGGTACCTGTTGAACTCCTTGTATTTCCTGAAACAAATACCAAATTCGCAGTGCAGCAGCAAGAAACACCTCAAAAAGTGGAAGATGATCAAATGGCTTCACAGTCCACATGGGAAGACACTTAGACCCCAGTGGCCACAGTTTACCTACAAAGAGAGAATTCAGCACTGCTTCCTCATGTTCATTGGAAAATAAAAAAAAAAACATATCTTCCAGGTCACAGAGATCAGACCCAGCATGTTGGTCTCACTAGAAAGGATGCTAAAATTCCTGACAACAACATATATTTCAAGTGCCCAACCTCAGAGGCAGTTTCTCAAGAGTCTTTAGGCCCAATGAGCTCCATGTTTGTGGAGTGTTTACTCTGTCCCTCACTTTTGGAAACTCCTCTACCACATCCAAGATTGTGAACTCCTGAATATTTTCCATTTCCGATATGTATTCACAGATTTCCTAACTCTTCTTCTCTAATTGTGTTTATTTGGGGCAAAGGTAATGTAAAGGCAATGTTCTGGATGAGAGTGGGAATATTTTTGTGTAGCACATATTTGCATACACATTGGATTCATTTTCCTATTTTCCATTCGAATTACTGAATTCCTGACACTAACCCATACCCTAATAGACTCTGACTACTAATCCTAAAATGATGGACAAAAATAACCAAACAGAATGGAAATGAAAGCGGTTCAGAGAAGGCATGGTGTATAGTTGGACTTTCCTTTTGAATGATAAAGGGTAGGTGTTATAAATCTAGTCAATTTTTAATTGAAATTGATCTCCATGTGTTTTTAAAGTTAACAAATATGTGAATTCCTGTCTCCCTTTCTCTGCAGCCTGTTCAGCACATGTATTTTTATATACAAATATAGAAACATAACTGGTATCACACGTATATCCTTGTGAGTTTGGCTGTCTTGGGAGATACAAATTGTGGGAAGCGATCACTCCTCCTAAACACTGTTGGAACTGAAACTTCAACCTATGGGTGAACTTCCTAGTTGAACAATATTATACATAAATCCATGTTCAGTAAAATGATTATTTTTGGATCTGTGGATGATATATGATTCATAGTGAATTTCGATTGGCATGCATATTGATACATTTTAGTGTCTGTGTGTGTGTGTGTGTGTGTGTGTGTGTATATATATATATATATATATATATATATATATATATAAATACATAAATGCACACACACATATCTATATCTATATATATATCTATATATATCTATATATATATCTATCTATATATATATAGATATATATATATAAACTCTCAAGATTTTTCAAAATATGAAATATATGTTTCTTATTATACACTCCCTAAATTCATTCGTGTTCATATATGTAAATTTATAGTCAACATTTCACAAGATTATTCTCATAAAAATTCATCCACTTGAAATACGTATTCATTTCCTAGTACTGAAAACTAACTTCAGTGAATAGTGCATACAAATCATAATATTTCTACAGTAACTGACCCAGTTTAGCATCAATGCAAGTAGATTCCTATGGGATATGATGTGTATTTTGACGTTCATTTTCATTCAAAACTGGTGCATTACTATTTTTTCAGTTTTTGCACATCATTGGATATATATTTCATCCACAAGTTAGGAAATTTATAGGCTTTTTTTATACTTACAATCAAATCCTGCTTCAGAACATATGAATTCCTCTATATTTCTTGACTCATCTTTTCATGAGATTTCTTTCCAAACACATTATTTTCCATTTCCATAATCACTTTTGAAGCTAAACTCACACACCCTTCATGATAAAACATAACCCTAATATTACCATTAAATGTATAACTTGTTGGAATGAATGATTGTATATCAATATAAGATTTTTATATATTTTCAGATATCAATTCAATCCATTATTTAAAGTGGAAACAGTATATTATTTATTCACAGTATTGTCAATTCATTCATTTCTTCTAGATTCATAGACACAGGGTACAACTCTGTGTACCCCCAATACTAATTTATACCTCTTCAAAATATTGCTCCCAGAAATGTTAGAAGAAATACTCATGTCACCTGATCTACATATACATTTTATCACAGTAATATTCTGATCACAAAATGCAAAGTCACACTTCTGATTGTAGCAAATCCTAGATGGAAAGTGATCCTGGATTACTAAAAACATCCATGTCCAGGTTTCCTAATGCTCTCAAATGTCAATCATATTGGTGACTACATATTTGTTTCTTCCTAAGATTATATATTGAAACTCAACCTTGTTGATAATGTCTAATCCTATCATTCACTTTATACTTTGCCTGATTTCATAATGTGTGTATTGATATCTGATTTCCTACATAATTTTCCCAGTTCATCATTGTGACTGACTCTCCACATGTGCTGAAATTTACATTCACTCTCTAACCGAAAACCTAGGGCTATTGAACTTTTGGTCCAAATCCTATACTCACTCTTCTTCCGAAACAGACCGACTATCTTCCTAATCCTAACAACTATCCCTTTTTGACTAGATGAACTCTTCTACATTCAATCATCCAGGGTACAAGATGATATGCCATTGTATATTGATTTATCAGAGACATCTGTGCGAACGAAATTCAATGCTAAGTATTCCAATCAAGGGCCCAATGCCTTTCTGGGCTAAAAATCTTACCTAGATTTCTGTTTTCATTCTTATATTTCAAATCTATATTCTTGTAAATATCCTAGGTTCCCAATACCATTATTCATCCAGCAGAATGATTCCTAACTCAAATAGAACATGTTATTAACCCTAACCATACATTGTTCCCTCAATCTAACTTTATAGAAGAACAGGGACAGAGTTGGTCTTAATATAGAGGAATATAGGGGATCTTCCACCCGCTGAGAACCTCAAAGGTCCATGCAGAAATTATCCCTGGGGAAGATGAAGGAAGCTATAAAGGACCTGAGAGGGCAAAAGTCATCATGTAAGGCAAACAACCTGGTTAGGATGAAGGGATGTTTATGAATCAGCCTCTCTCTTCTTAATGTAGATAAGATGGACCAAACCAGGTCTGTGGGAGAGCTGTTCCCGGGTGCCTATGGTTGATATATCGTTCTAAGTTGTGAAAGTGTCACAGAAAGTAGGGGCAGCCTCCATCTCATGGGACCCTTTGAAGGAACTGTTAGGACAAAGTGGTTGCCAAACCAGTGACCTCATTCAGTTCCGAACGGAAGTGACCTATCTCACTTCCTTGGTCTTGGAACACTCTGAACTTGGAATCCCAGAAGCCAGGCACACAGAACCAGTCCCAGACCCAGTCCCACTGGGCTCACTTGTTTGGTTTTACCAAGGACAGAATCAGTCTTTCTTGGTACCTACTGATTTGAGAATGGCCAAATGCCAGGAGAGCTTTGGAGAGTGGCCTTTCCTGAGAAAGAAGGTAGTGACTCAAAGCTGGCTCCTGACAACTTCAAAGAGTTTGCCAAGGAGTCCAGATCTGAGACAGTACAGGGCATTTTGGGGGAACATAGTATGGTACAACAATCAGAGGAAATTCCGGAGAGTCAAAGACCTACTTGGGGGAAGAAAGTCCTATGTTGTTGTGGGTGTGAGTTTGTTGTTTTTTCTCATGTTCTGAGAATTGGTAGGAAAGGCAGTTTGTTTGATTTGAAGTGGACTGTTTCTAGTAAGTCGTTTGACAAGGCAAGTGTTTCTATGTCTATGTATCCACTGTGTTTGTAGTTGTAGACATTAGAAAACATAATGCATCAATGAATGTGTCCTGTCTAGTATAATGCTTCCCAGAATTCATACTGCCCAATTTATGATTGGACTGCAGCTTTCCTTATGGATGGGTAGCAATTACTATCTTCCTAATTTCCTGTTTTATTCCTGAATTCTGGCCACTCTCCGGAATAGGCTCATGGTTTTCTGTTCAAGATACTGTGACATGGCCATGTACTGGAGAGCTGAAGGAAATGGGAGCATCTCAGGAAACTCAGATATCAGTGTGACCAGTAAAGTCTATGTGGAGAAACCCTGCTTTGGGAATTTTGCTTACCTATGGTTCTGGTGCTGTGAATATCTAGAAGGTCTTTGCCTTAGGCCACCCCTTTGTGAATCCTGAAGAAAAGAGTTTTCAAATGGAAATGAATAGGCATCACCTGTGGCTCTTTGTTTTATTGCTTTGTAAAGAGATGTGTCTGAATAAGCCCCTTGGCCCAGTGTGATTATTTGGAGAAGTAGATCAGTATTAATGGCAGGCCTATTTGATCATTGCTGGTTAACAGGAAGGGTTTCCAGGCCACCCTGACTTTAGGCAAATTAGAGGCAAGGGAGATTATTTTGGACACTGTCTTGGTATGCAAACCTCATGGAAACCTCAACCCAGAGGTTATGATGAGTGTCTATATAAAAGAAGATGAGGGCCATGTGGGAGTGTTTTGGTATTAATTGTGGTCAGTTGTGTGGCAGTAGGAAGAGATTCCTGGATCAACCTGGGCTTGAACTATGGTGTGATTCCCCTTAGAGACTGAGTTTTGGAACTGAACTCAGAGAAGTATTACCATGAATTCTGTTGGGATTTTAGAAGGCCACGCAGGAGAGTTGCCTTTGGAGACTGAGATTTAGGCCCAGGATGGCTTTCCACAGAGCACTGGGAATCTCAGCTAGGATATCACATGATTTCATTCTGAAAGACTTGGCAGCCATACTTGAGAGTCAAATAACACATGGAACTCACATTGTACACCTCAATGGGCCAGGCTTCATTTGACCTTTTGGCCACTCTTTGGGAAGACTTGCCTGTGAGAGTTCTCCTGAGCTTTCATTGAAATGAGCTTCCTCACCATTTAATGGTTCCTGAATGAATTGAAATCCACAGTGACACCAACTTCATCCTTGAAAAATGGCTAGATAAATACCATGGAATAATTCCCAAGAGCAGGTGGCACTGGAGAATCATTGGATGTTTGTTGCTGATCATGAGTGTACCAGACAGTGCCTTGATTTACTGGGTTTCATGAAAATGGTGTAGAACAAAGATGCCAGTACGTTGGAACCTGCTTAGTAGTGGGCCTAGAGCAGTGGTTTGCAGGTGTATGATAAAACATCTGTGATGGGGCCACATGGATCTGCCATTGGCTTCCAAATGCCTTTTGACTGACATGGTGCAGCCAGCAGACCCTTATATGTAAAGGCATCTTGTTACATTGAGAGGTTTTAGGGCAATGTTCAGAATTGGGTTGCTACAGACAAGGGGGCAAGCTTTGTTGAATAGAAGCCTGGTTGGGGCGTTCTCCTGCACACCCTGACCCACCACACGTGAGAGTATTCCCTCCAGCACTGTGTCCCCGTTGAACTCATGGTATTTACTGAAGCCAATACCAAACTCCCAGTGCAGCAGTAAGAATCACCAGGAAAAGTGGAGAATGACCAAATGGCTTCTCAGTCCACACGAGGAGACACTTAGCTCCCAGTGGCCACAGTTTACCTACAATGAGGGAATTTAGAACTGCTGCCTCATGTTCACTAGAAAAGAAGAAACCATGTCCTTCAGGTCACATATATGCAGATCCAGCTTTGATTGTCTCACTACAAAGGAAGCTGAAGCTCTTGACAACAACATATGTTACAAGGGCCCAACCTCAAAGGCAGTATCTCAAAGAGTCATTAGGCCAGCAGAACTCCATATTTGTGGAGTATTTACCCTATCCCATACTTTTGGAAATTCCTCTACTGCCTCCAAGGCTGTGAACTCCTGAGCATTTTCATTTCCACATATGTATTCACAGATTTTCTAACTCTTCTCCACTAATTGTGTCTTAATTGGGGCGAAGGTTATGTCAAGGCATTGTTCTGGATGAGAGTGGGATGATTTTTGTGTAGCACATATTTGCATACACATTAGATTCATTTTCATATTTTCCATTTGAAATACTGAATCCCTGACATTAACCCATAACCTACTAGACTCTGACTACTAATCCTAATATGATGGAGAACAAGAAACCTAACAGAATAGAAATACAGGCCGTTCATAGGAGGCATGGTGTATACTTGGACTTCCCTTCTGCTTTATCAAGGGTATGTGTTATAAATCTAGTCAACTTGAAAATTGTAATAGTTCTCAATGAGTTTTTAAAGTTAACACATATGTAAATTTCTGTCTCCCATTCTCTGTAGCCTATTCATCACATGTATTTTTTATGCATATTTAGAATCCTACCTGGTATCACAAGTACATTTTTGTAAGCTCACTGATTTTGAAAGATACATATTTTGATAAGATATCAATCCCCCTAAATCATGATGGAACTGAAAATTAAACCTATTGGTGAATTTCCTAGATGAACAACATTATATATAAATCGATGTTCAGTAAAATGAATATTTTTGGATATGTGGATGATATGTATTACACGGTGAATTTCGATTAGCATATAGATTGCTACATTATAATGTCTGTGCGTGTCTGTCTATATATATATATATATATATATATATATATATATATATATATATATATACTGTCCAGATTTTTCAAAATGTGAAATATATGTTTCTTATTATACACTCCCTAAATTCACTCATGTTTCTATATGTGGTTTATAATCAACTTTTCACAAGATAATTCTCAGAAATATTCATCTGCCTGAAATACATAATTATTTCCTAGTACTGAAAACTAACTTCAGTGAATGGAGCTTACGAATCCTAATATTTTTACAATAACTGAATCAGTTAAACATCAATGCAAGTAGAATCCTACGGGACATGATGTGTATTTTGAAGTTCATTTTTATTCAATATTGGTACATTATTATTTTTTGAGTTTATGGACATCATAGGATATATGATTTCATCCACAAGTTCAAAAATTTATAGGCATTTGTTTCACTTTTAATCACGTCCTGCTTCAGAACACATGTATTCCTCTAAGTTTCTTGACTGGTCTTTTCATGAGATTTCATACCAAACACATTAATTTTGATTTCCATAATCACTTTGGAAGCAAAACTCACATACCATTCATATTAATTATCACTCTGATATTACCATTAGATGTATAACTGGTTTGAATGAATGATTGTATGTCAATATAAGATTTCTTATATCTTTTCAGATATCAATTCTATCCATTATTTAAAGTGGAACCAGTTATATTATTTATTCACACTATGGTCTATTCATGCATTATCTCTATATACATAGACACAGTGTACACCTCTTTGTACCCCCAATACTAATTTATACGTCTTCAAAATATTGCTCCCTGAAATGGTGGAAGTGGACTCATGTCACCTGATCTTCATATACATTTAATCACAGAAATATTCTGGACACAAAATGCAAAGGTCACACTTATGATTGTATAAAAGCCCAAATGGAAAGAAAACATGGATTACTAAAAACATCCATGTCCAGGTTCCCTAATGCTCTCAAATGTCAATCCTATTGGTGACTACACATGTGTTTCTTCTTAAAATTATATATTCAAACTCAACCCAATGGAAAATGTCTAATCCTATCCCTCACTTTATAATTTGCCTGATTTCATAATGTCTCTATTGCTATCTGCTTTCCTACATATATTCCCCAGTTCATCATTGTGACTGACTCTTCACATGTGCTGACATTTACTTTCACACTCTAATAAATAACCTATTGCTAAAGAACTTTTGTTCCAAATCCTATACTCACTCTTCTTCCTAAACATACTAACTATCTTCTTAATCCTACCGAGTATCCCTTTTTGACTGGATGTTCTCTTCTACATTCAATCATTCAAGTAACAAGGTCTTATGCTATTATATATTGATTTATCTGAGACATCGGTGCAGAATGTAATTCAATGCTAAGTATCACAATCAAGGGCCCAATGCCCTTCTGGGCTTCAAATCTTACTTAGATTTCTTTTTTCATACATATATTTCTTCTCTATATTCCTAAAATAATCACAAGTTTCCAATACCATTATTCATGCAGCAGAATAATTCCTAACCCAAATGGAACATGTTATTAACACTAACCATACACTGTTTGTGTTAATAACATGTTTACAGAAGAGCAGGGACAGTGTTGATCTTACAATACAGGAATGTAGTGGATCTTCCATCTGCTGAGAACCTCAAAGCACCATGCAGAAATGATCCCTGGAGAAGATGTAGGCAGGTATGAAAGACCTGAGAGAGCAAAAGTCATCTTCCATCACAAACAACCTGGTCAGGATGAAGGGATGTTTCTGAATCAGCCTCTCTCATCTTAATGTAGAGAATATGGACCAAACCAAGACTGTGTGGAGAGCTGTTCCTGGTTCCCTATGGTTGATATACCATTCTAATTTGTGAAAGTGTCACAGGAAGTAGGGGCAGCCTCCATCTCATGGGACCGTTGAAAGAAACTCTTAGGACAAAGTGGTTGCCGAGGCAGTGATCTCATTCAGTTCCTGAAAAAAGTGACCTCAACTCACTTCCTTATTGATGGAACTCTCTGAACATGGGATCCAGGACGCCAGGCACCCAAATCCAGTCCAAGTCCCAGTCCCAGTGGTCTCACTTGTTTGGATTTACCAAGGACAGAATCAGTCTTTCTTGGTTCCTCCTAAGGTGAGGAGGCCAAATGCCTGAAAAGCTCGGAAGATGGGCTTTTCCTGGAAAAGCAGGTAGCGGCTCACTCCTGGTTCCTGACAACTTCACAGAGTTGGCCAAGGAGACCAGATCTGAGACAGAACAGGACATTTTGGGGGAACATAGTATGGCCCACCAGTCGGAGGATACTCCGGATAGTCTCATACCTATTTGGGGGAAGAAGGTGTCATTGTCAGTGTGGCTGTGGGTTTGTGGTTTTGTCTCATGTTCTGAGAATAGGAAGGAAAGTCAGTTTGTTTGGTTTGGAGTGAACTGTTTTTAGTAAGTCGTTTGACAAGGCAAGTGTTTCTGGGTCTGTGTATCACACTGTGTCCGTGGTTGTAGACATTAGAAAAGAGAATGCATCAATGGATATGTCCTGTCTAGTAGAAAGCTTCCCAGCATTCATCCTGCCCATTTTATGAATGGACTGTGGATTGCCTTATTAATGGGCAATACCTGCTACCTTCCTAATTTGCTGCTTTCTTCCAGAATTCTGGACACTCTCCAGAATAGGCTCATGGTTTTGTGTCTAAGTTATGTACAACCTCCAAGCTCTGTGACAAGGCAATGTTCTGGATAGCTGAAGGAAATGACGAGCATCTGAGAAAACTCAGATATCAGTTGACCAGGAAAGTCTCAGTGGAGAAACCCTGCTTTGGGCCATTTGCTTACCTATTGTTCTGTTGCCCTGAGAGTCAGGAAGTCTTTGTCTCACGCCACCCCTTTGTGAATCCTGAACAAAATAGTTTTCGAATGGAAATAAATAGGCTTCACCTTTGGCTCTTTCGTTAATTGATTTGGAAAGAGTTGTGTCTGAATCAGCCTCTTGGCCCAGTGTGATTCTTTGACTTAGATTCTCAGCACCTGATGGATCTAAAGAAAGATCCCATGTGTGCATCCAAGTCAAAAATGGCAAAAAGAGCTTTCATTGTGGATGAAGTCTCTTGCCTTCCTCTGTAAGGTTCCTGAATTCCATCAAGTGAGAATAGGGATCATTTGGGTCAGATGAGTTCATCAAAGCCCTTCAGAGGCTATCCCGTAGGTGCTTAGGTTTTCTCATCACTCCAATTCACATAAAGTATCTTTAACCGACACTCAATAGGCCTCAAATGGGAAAAGTGGTGCAGTATTACGGGCAGGCCTTTTTGATCACTCCTGGTACAAAGGAAGGGTGTCCAGGCCACCCCGAATTTAGGCAAATGAGGAGCAATGGAGCTTATTTTGGACACTGTCTTGGGCTGCGTCCCTCATGGACACCTCCAGCCAGAGGTTATGATGAGTGTCAATATGGAAGAAGATGAGGGCCATGTGGGAGAATATCGGTTTTATTGTGGTCATTTGTGTGGCAGTTGGAAGAGATGACTGGGTCCACCTGGGCTTGAACTCTGGTGTGATTCCCCTTAGAGACTGAGTTCTGGAACTCACCTCAGAGAAGTATTGCCATGAATTGTGTTGGGATTTGAGGAAGCCACGCATGAGAGTCATCTTTGGAAACTGAGATCAAGGCCCAGGGTAGCTTTTCAGAGGGCACTCTGATCTCAACCAGGATATCACATGATTTTATTCTGAAAGACTTGGAAGCCATTGTTGAGAGTCAAAACAGACAATGACATCACATTTTAGACCTCAATGGCCCTGGCTTCATGTGACCTTTTGGCCACTCTTTGGGAAGCCTTGCCTGTGAGAATTCTCCAGAACTTTCATTGAAATGAGCTTCCTCAACATTTAATGGTTCCTGAATGAATTGAAACCCACAGTGCATCCAACTTCATCCTTGAAAAATGGCTAGATAAATACCATGAAAATTTTCAATTTCCCATGACCAGGTAGCACTGGAGAACCATTGGATATTCTGTTGCTTATCATGAGTGTACCAGACAGTGCCTTGATTGATTGGGTTTCATGAAAATAAGTTGGAGCCTGCTGAGTAGTTGTCCTAGAGTAGTGGTTGGCAGGTGTGTGAAAAACATCTGTGGTGGGGCCATGTGGATCTGCCATTGGCTTCCAAATGGCTTGTGACTTACATGGTGCAGTCAGCAGACCCTCCTATGCAAAGGCATCTTGTTATATGGTGAGGTTTCAGGGCAATGTTTACAATCAGGTTGCTATGTTTAAGGGGGCAAGCTATGTGGGATAGAAGCCTGGTTGGTGCATTCTCCTGCATACCCTGTCCCACCACGCCTGACAGAACTCGCTCCAGCACTGTGTCCCAGTTGAACTCCTTGGATTCCATGAAGCAATTTCTAAACTCCCAATGCAACAGCAATAAACACATATAGAATCCTACCTGGTACCACATCTACATTCTTGTGAGGTGAACGACTTGGCAGATACAAATTGTGAGAGAAGATCACTCCTCCTAAACACCGTTGGAACTGAAAATATAACCAATGGATGAGCTTCCTAGTTTTACAACATTATACATAAATCCATGTTCAGTAAAATGAATATTTTAGATCTGTGAATGATATATATTTCATGATGAATTTCGAATAGCATATATATTGCGAGTTTTTAATGTGTTTGTGTGTATGTATATATATGTGTATATATATACATACACACATTCTCCAGAATTTTCAAAATATGAAATATTTGTATCTTAATATACACTCCCTTAATTCATTCATATTCATGTATGTGGATTTATGATGATCTTTTCTAAATATTATTCTCA
Source organism: Callospermophilus lateralis (assembly GCF_048772815.1). Classification (NCBI taxonomy): domain Eukaryota; kingdom Metazoa; phylum Chordata; class Mammalia; order Rodentia; family Sciuridae; genus Callospermophilus; species Callospermophilus lateralis. The sequence goes on along the minus strand of NW_027512528.1, from coordinate 305,147 downwards.
GAAATATTCATCCACCTGAAATACTTTTTTGTTTTTTGTACTGAAAACTAACTTCAGTGAATGTTGCATACAAATCCTAATATATCTAGAGTAACTGACCCAGTTTAACCTCAATGCAAGAAGATTCATATGGAACATGATGTGTATTTTGACGTTCATTTTAATTCAACACTGGTACATTACTATTTCTTCAGTTTATGCACATCATAGGATATATATTTCATCAAAAAGATGACAAAATTATAGGCATTTTTTCACTTTCAATCACTTCCTACTTTAGAACACATGTATTCTTCCATATTTCTTAACTGGTCTTCTCAAGATTCTTTTTTCCAAACACATTATTTTCGATTTTCATAATCACATTGAAGCAAAACTCACACACCCTTCATGATAAACCATAACCCTAATATTAACATTGATGTATAACTTGTTGGAATGAATGATTGTATACCAATATAAGATTTTTCATATTTTCAGATATCAATTCAATCCACCATTTAAAGTGGAACCAGTTATATTACTTATTCACAGTTGGTCTATTCATGCATTATCTCTATATTCATAGACACAGGGTACACCTGTTTGTACCCCAAATACTAACTTATAAGTCTTCAAAATATTGCTCCCAAAAATGGTGGAAGAAATTCTTATGTCACCCGATCTATATATACATTTTATCACAGTAATATTCTGGACACAAAATTCAAAGGTCAAACTTATATTTGTACCAAAGCCTAAATGGAAAGTGAACATGGATTACTAAAATCATCAATTTCCAATTTGCCTAATGTTTTCAAATATCAATCCTATTGATGACTACATATTCGTTTCTTCCTAAGATTATATATTCAAACTCAACCCTGTTGAAAATGTCTAATCCTATCACTGACTTTATACTTTGCCTGATTTTGTAATGTCTGTATTGATATCTGCTTTCCAACATATTTTCTCCAATTCATCATTGTGACTGACTCTTCACTTGTGTTGACATTTACATTCACTCTGTAACCGAAACCCTATTGCTAAAGAACTTTTGTTCCAAATTTTATACTAACTCTTCTTCCTAAACCTACTGACTATCTTCCTAATTTTACCGACTAACACTTTTGAATGGATGTTCTCATCTACATTCAATCATCCAAGTAAATATAGGGTGAGTGTCAGAGGATGAGACCACCAAGAGACTATCTCATGCAACAGAAAGGGTTTATTTGGGGTCCAGCATGCTGGGGCTCAGAGCTCACTTGAATAGAGCAGAGAGACCTGAGAACATCTTAAGCAGAGCTTATATAATTTTCTTGGAGAGGGCAGGGAGGGAAGTTTATTGATGGGTCAGGGCGAGTAAGCGGTTTGTGTGTAAACGCGTGAGGGAGTACATTCTGCAGTTTGGCAGTTGGGGACAGCACATTCTGGGAACAAGATTAGGAAACATTTCTCAACATTTCAACAGTGTTTTGTTAAGCGTACAGAAAAACAGGAAGTGACAAGTACATATTTTATTAACATTTCATTCCCCACTTCTTCTTCTGGCTACTTTTAATCATAAAAGTGATTGTTGGGGGGTGTCACATTTTATGTATGCTAGTGGGGTATTAACATAAGTTTAACTTGTCCAATTTGAGCTTGGAGAAAAGAAATTACATGGTTGAGAAACAGGGTTTTATAGTAAGCAATAAAATGAGGATTATTATTGGACCGGCCAGGGTTTATTAAAATGTAGTTAACCAGGGGGACTGTGTAAACCAAGACTCAAACCACCAATTTTGGGTCTCTATCTCTCTTTGATGCTCTTCAAGGCATCTTTTTAATTTACTCATAGAGTTTGTTACAACTCCAGTATGGTCGACATAAAAAAAAAAAAAACAAACAAAACAAAAAAAAAACATTCTTTCCTCAATGCAACACAAAGGCTCCCTTCTCTCATGAAATGGAGGTCCAACCCTCGACTTTTCTGTAAAACAACTTCTGCCGCAGTCTTTGGCTGGGCAAAAATCACGAGTCTCCACACAGCTTGTAGATTCAAACAGCAATTCTTTATTCCCGAACTCACACCGGCCGTCTACAAACACGCTCTGGGGGAATCCACGTTCTCTGCCCAAATCCACTCTATCCCAAATCCACTCCACATGGACTTCTGTCTCCCAAAATATACTGTCTGACCCTAAGCACTCAAGAGGAACTCAGCAGCAGGATATGCCCTATTCTAAAGGGGGAACACCCTAATCTCCTATTATGCTAAACTGCCCTATTCTAAAGGGGGAACACCCTAATCTCCTATTATGCTAAACCGCCCTATTCTAAAGGGGGAACACCCTAAACACGGATCCTGCCCTGGTCCTTGAGCAAGGTCACCTTTCAGAAGTCCTTCCACTAGACAGCATGGGAGTAAGCTGGCAAGGAATTTGTCATACCTACCTGGCTGATGGCTCCCAGCAAACTTCAAAGAGAGAGGTAAAAGATTCCTGCAGAGCTGTGATGGAATATTCTAATATCTTTAAGTTTTGATCTATTGCTGCTTCTAATTGGGTCATTTGTTGTGTCCCATGGACCAGGGCAGTGGTTCCTGTGCGAACCCGGGCAGCAACTCCTATTCATAATAGAATGGCTAAGGTGAGAGATATATGTTCCCACCTGAACCGGGTTGTATGCCCCTCTATTTGATCTTCAAATGAACCTGCGTCATAATAGAGCACTCTGGGAAACATCTGCACCATTACACAATTAATCACTTCTGTTGACCATTTCATAAAAACATAAACAACGTTTAAGTATATAGAATTATATTGTTGTAGGGACGGAAAAGGCAAGGCACGTAAGATAGCACCAAAGACAAGGAAACAGTCATATTTGGTTGCAACCAGATTCAGAGGGCATTGCTTCTGTTGTAATCAATTAATCCCCTGAAACCCAAGTTTAGGTAGTTTCAGAATTTTGTACCCAACATGTAAGGGAAGGGGCTCTGAAGTTCACAGTCTGCAAAAGTTCACAAAGAGCAGTTTTTGTTTCTGATTTTTCCTCAGTTCTGGGCAAGTTAAATTTTCAAGGACACCTGGGTGGGGGAGAGCTTTTTTTTCCCCTTTTTTCCCTCTGCCAGCTGTTTCCACGGAGCCCAGTTTGCAACTTATCCATCTTACAAATGTAGCCATCTCTATGAAGCCCCAGCTCAAGGCCAGAGGCCTTGATCACATATGTTGTGAAAAACTAGTAAGGGTGTGTCTAGCTCAGGAGTGCTGATTGTTTTCAGCCAGTTGCCAGGTAGACCAGGGCAACACAAAAAGAGGAAGTTTATCTACACTGAACTCTTTTATAGGGACTCTTTTGCTGAAAGTCCTAAAGTTAGCCATGGTGAAAACTTCTGGATAAGGTCAGTTAAGACTTTCCTGTGGGCCTGGTACAGAGGGGGAAGACGGGGAATGCAGGGCTGAGCGCAGCTCTTTGGATCTGAGAATGAGGAAGGAGAGATGTAAAAGAATAATGGAAAAGGGTTTTGAGATCTTCCTAGCACCAAAAACATGAGTAGTAGAACGGGTAGAACAGAGGGGGAGATGGGAGTGAGTATCCCAAAAAGCCTGTAAGGGACTTTAAATTCTTAGTAACCTGTTTTCAGTGATGACAAAGCAACTTTAAAGGCCATTTTCATTACATCTTGGATAGGGGTCTGAGGGCTCTTCTCAGCTGGTTTGAGCTTTGGGTTAGCTGGTAAGAGGACCTGGTGGGACCTAGTGTGGGCACTGACAGGAGAAGAGAGGAGTGAGTGAGTGGAGGGTTACCTCAGTACCTGCTACCTCAGCAAGGGGTCAATGGTCTGAGAAACGGTGGAGGTTTGGGTTTTTAATATAGTAATTGGAGGGGAGAAATCAAGTTGATGATGTGGGAGTGACAACAGAGAGTCTAGAGCAGAAGGCTGAGGGTGAGCATGTATTGGAGAAGCATAGTTCACGATGTGAGCAAAGGAGAGAAAAGGCCTCCACATAGAGGAATCTCCTTTCACCCTTTTGAGCACTTGCAGAAGTTAAAAAGGTCACACAAAATTTGAAGATCTAGAGACCCCTCAGGGGGCCATCAGTTTTGGTTGTCTAATTGGTAATATGGCCAATGCTGTGTACAGAATTTGATGAGGAGTTTGGGTTCCATGTGGCAGTCCCTGTATGCTCACATCCCCATGACTTACAGAAGATGTCGGCGTTTCCAGCACACAGCCTTGATTGTTTGTGGCTTTGATAGTACACTGGGCAAACATAGTAATCTAGGCTAGCCAACCAGCATCTGGCTCGCGTGTCCCTACATTAATAATGTTTGTTTCCATTATCTATGGTATGGAAGGAATTTAATGGAATTTTAGTGGGATCCTCTTCATTAGGGATATCCCAAATGGGAAGACCTATACGCAGCTGACAATTGTCTGGCTGGAGAGATGGCCACCAGGTCCCTAAGCGGGATGTATGCAAGATAGACCATACTTCCTTTCCAGTAGGATTTGTGATCAGACATCGCTGCTGAACAGGCTTATGAGGGTTAGGACTACTGGTGGTCAAGGGGAGAGTCTATAGCCTTATCCACACAGCGAATCCACAATTTGAAAGGGTTTCCAGTCTTTTCCAGTTTCCAGCCAGAGTCTGGACAGGGCACAGGCTTGAGATGAGAGGTAGGGATCCAGGAAGTGATTTTGACTACCTTTACCCTGTAGGTGTTATAAGTAGCACCTGGTATGGTCCTTTTCAGTGGAGTTCCAGGGATGACACCAGATGTCGTCTTACATAGATGAAGTCTCTATTTGATATCGCTGTAGAGTCCCCTCATCCCCAGGTTGGTAGGCAGTGGCCATCTGTTTTCACAGGTATCTCTGAGTTCTTTCAAGAGCTTTAAGTCTGTTAAGCAAGGGGGTGTGGAAGGAATCGTTAGGTCTTAGAGTTGGGGTAGGACCCTTACTGGAGGAGGGACACCATAGAGAATTTCACAGGGTGTGAGGTTACACAAAGAAATAGATTGAGTATTTCTTGCATGAAACAGTACATAAAGCAGGAGCATAGTCCAATCTTTTATGCCAGTCTCTAAGCTTAATTTTGTTATGGTCTCTTTAATGGTTCTATTCATTCTTTCTACCTGGCCTGAACTCGGGGGTCTGTAAACACAATGTAATTTCC